>NC_089802.1:15697828-15997828 GCF_029633855.1 Hoplias malabaricus
CATCCGGACCAGAGAGGACAAGGATAACCCAAGTTGTTATCAACGCTCTGTTCAGAAGCCTGCATCACTGATGGTATGGGGTTGCATGAGTGCTTGTGGCATGGGCAGCTTGCATGTCTGGAAAGGCACCATTAATGCAGAGAACTATGTTCAGGTTCTAGAACAACATATGCTCCCATCTAGACGTCATCTCTTTCAGGGAAGACCCTGCACTTTTCAACAAGATAATGCCAAGCCACATTCTGTAGCAATCACAACATCATGGCTACGTAGGAGAAGGATCTGGGTACTGAAATGACCAGCCTGCAGTCCAGATCTTTCATGTTCTTCCTATAGAGAACATTTGGCGCATCATAAAGAGGAAGGTGCGACAAAGAAGGCCCAAGACGATTGAACAGTTAGAGGCCTGTATTAGACATGAATGGGAGAGCATTCCTATTTCTTAACTTGAGAAACTGGTCTCCTCTGTCCCCAGACATCTGTTGAGTGTTGTAAGAAGAAGGGGGGATGCCACACAGTGGTAAAAAATGGCCTTGTCCCAACTTTTTGGGGATTTGTTGACGCCATGAAATTTTGAATCAACATATTTTTCCTTAAAATGATACATTCTCTCAGATTAAACTTTTGATCTGTGATTTGTTCTATTCTGAATAAAATATTAGATGTTGGCACCTCCACATCATTGCATTCAGTTTTTATTCTCAATTTGTTTAGTGTCCCAACTTTTTTGGAATCTGGTTTGTAGACAGACAGACTAGCAGTCTGTGTGCCATGAGTGAGTTGTGAAAGAAGCAGTCAGTGAAGTGAACAGAATTATTTATTAAATGCATCCACACAACATGATAACTCTGTCAGTGCAGCCCCTGACTGCGATGCATAAGGCTTTAGTTTATTGTACGAGTCCGAGCCGTAACGTGATGGAGCCTCGTGGGCGCCAGAGTTTTTCTCGCTCTGGATCCATCATTTTCGTGATCATTAATTGTATCGTGTGAAACTACATGCCATGGGTTCGTGCACGGATTCAGGGTTCAAATACTAATCACACTGTGTTCCTGATGTGGAAGAGAACTAATTGTTTATTCCTGAAATCTATACCATAATACGACTTAAGCAACACGCTGCATTCCACAGTTACACTGTGTGTCTGCTCCATTATACGCAGCAAATTATTCTGATTATTTTTCGATTATTCCGAGAATATTCTCAGAATTATTCAGAGATTTTTTCTTAGAATTATTTAGAGAATGTTCTTGGAAATATTCCAAGATTTTTTCCTCACAATTCTGACTTTATTCTCAGAATCAATTTATTTTTTTATTTTTCAATGCCATGTCCCTAAAACTCAGCCGTAGTAAACTCATAGTAAACAGTGTCAGGCTGTGAAATTAACCACAATTACAGTATTTACAGATAAACCAGAATGATATAAACAGTGAATAAACACAGATATAAATCATCACACAATGCTGTCAGATCATAAACCTAGTCACCTTGCAGCAATATGTTTACAAAAATTTAGTTGCAAATAATGAGGCTGCCCAGCAGATACAACCAATTCTCCACAGATTATGAAGCTAAAACTGAGATCATAAGTGTGTTATCAATGTAATTATCTACATTAGCTACATTATTATTCATAACAGAAGCAGGGGACATCTAGGCTAGATCATATGGAAGCCAGAAATCTTCAGATTTTACACTGCAAAAAACTCCCCCTCAAAAAATCATTGCAAATGTTCTGCTTTTGCGTTCAGTATGTCTCATTTAACATCATTGGGTAGACACTCTTATTCTAAGACTGGCCTTATTTACAGCTGCTATTAACACACATCCTGGGTAATCCAATCAAGGAACTGCTAAAATGCATAGCTTTTTACACCTGGGACGTGCAATATGCCTTGCGTGATCGTTTGTGATTAGATTTCTACATAATTGATGCACACATACGTCACTCAGTGTACCTTTCATACACTTCAGTACAAGCTGTTAGTAGCTAGGGTAATGGCACATTTAAAATGGGCAATGCTTGGTTGCTGTTGAGGGGGCTCCAGGAAGCAGTACTCTTCACACTACAGATGTAGTGTTGCAGGATGCGTCCCAGACCATCTCCAAAGATGGTCTGAGTGATTGGTTTATAATGCATCTTTGAGATGCACTTGTAGCTCTTTCACACTTGTATTTAGTGCTGGCCGTTTATGATCCAATCACCCAGGATGCATGCCAATGCCAGGTGTGAACAGGTCTGTGGTATGATTTAGCACTGCTCAATTCCTCTGAGCGCCACAGTGTATCATTGAGCATTTTGTAATTACTGAATGAAAATGAAGCTAGAACGTGACCACAATTCTTATGCCATGAGGCTTAACGTTTACAAAGAGAAAGGAAGTCAATCTGAAATATTTAGTTAAATAAACCTAGGGTCATTTATTGATGTGAAAATATTGTTATGTTAATGTCATGTTGATGTAAAGAAAATCTAATATCAAATGTGATCAGTTAATTTTCAGCATGATCTTTACATGTAGAGTGTAAAATGAGCTTGAGTGACTCTGATACGATCCACAAAGAATATCCCTGCATTATACCATTAGCCGTACCCTTTTATTAAGTAATATAGAGATGAAACTATACCTTTGGCTGCCACATTTGCAATAAAATTAACATTTTTATGGAAATATAGGAGGAAACAAACCCTCCCAGGAATATGAATTAAGGCTGATCAGTCAATAACTGAAAAATACTTACATATGCATTCCCCTTGCATTAATATTTAGAAGCCTTGATGTTGCACATCAAATCCTTGGTTCTACAAAAATAAGAACGAACCACAAAATACCATATTGTGTCTCCAATAATTGGAACTTTCTGAGGAAAAGATGCTTTATTTAGCTATAAAAGCCTCTGCACTGTACTGCTGTGCAATTATTGCTGATGTAGTTTCTTGGTTAGGGCTAATTGGAAAGTTAAAGCTTTGCACAAGAGAGCAATGGGTGCTTTTTGCTGTGTATTTGTTTGTTTTGGGGTATTTTCAAAAAATCTAAATAAAGAATTTAAATGTGTGGGGGAGGGAGGGAGGGACAGAGAGAGAGGGAGAGAGAGAGAGAGGGAGAGAGAGAGAGAGAGAGAGAGAGAGAGAGAGAGAGAGAGAGAGAGAGATGGCACTGCAGTGCCTGCTTCAATTACCCAATGTCTCTGGCAAAACACATGCACACAATTTTAGCATCATAGCTCACTCTAATGACTGTATACAGCCCTCCATCACACTGCATGCCCATCTCTTCACTGATGCATAAACTATATGTCCCAGAGTTTGTGGAGCCTCTTCCTAATGAGTGGATTCAGCTACTAATGTGCGCCCACTGCTAATATGAGTGTTGAATTGTTCACACAGCTTGTACAATCTCCTCAAAAAAGCGTTGGTAATAGTACAGGGGAACTCTGGAGTAGCTGCACGTGAGCCTAAGGTTACAATAACCAGTGCCAAGTGTCGGCTAGTTGGGTTAAATGAGTATTATTACCACCTAGTTGACACTTGGCACTGGGTATGGTGATCTTAGGCTCATGTGCAGCACAGTCCAATACCTTTGGGGTGAGTTGGAGTTAAGTGTGTGATCCAGAACAAGTCATCCACCATTATTTCCTGACCTGGCTGTTCCTGCATCTAAAAGGTGCCAATTGTCTGTAAAACTCCACTTCATTGTGGAAGATTTCTAAAGCAGGTGTACACAAATAGTGTGGGCATATATAGTAGCGTGCAATATGAGACCTGGATCTATGTTACTGTTAAGTAAGGTCTTGCTGACACCAGGTCTTTCAGTGACTCATTAGTGAGACATTGTGTCAGACATTACTTAATAACTGCTACGAATGATCTGCCAACAAGTATAAACCCATCACATAGGTTATGTGGTTATAACATAGAATTAATGTGTCAATATACAGGTGCTAAAAGGGTTAAGATAATTTTGACAGCTTTACTGAGGTGTGAAAGTGATACTCAGTATTTGGAATGAATCACAAGCAATGGTGCGGTAGTTCACTCTGTAAAAAATAAAAAATATAAGAAGACTATAGAGCCTCTGCCACTTCGTAGCCAGCATCACTGGCAATCCATATTACATCTATGTCACAAAGTACCTGTCCAAACTACCTGATATTAAAGTTCTCACAGCCTGTACGAAAACTAATAAGTGTGAACATTTCTTTGTGGGGTTTGTATTGACTCAGCAGAGAGAGAGAGAGAGAGAGAGAGAGAGAGAGAGAGAGAGAGAGAGAGAGAGAGAGAGAGAGAGAGATTTATACTGTAACCATGAATCTTCCCTGATTCTGTTTCATCAGAGAGTGGCGAGACCTACCAGAGGCAGATCCTGTCAATCTTCAGCATCGCCATGGGAATCAGCTTGCTGGGAGTGGCCTGCATGGCTCTATACTGCAGAAACAAGTGAGTCATAACCAGACATTACACTGGAAAAAAAAGGGTAATTTCACAAAGCAATAGTAAATGATATTCCTAGAGGTGATTATTTATTAATTTGACCTTTTTTTCAATCAGTGTTACACACATGAGATGAACAATTTGTAGTCCCTGATCAAAAAGGTTTATTCTCTATACAGCACATTCCCTACATAAGAGCAGCCATGTTTAAGACATATACTCTGATACATACAAGCCACTAGTTGTCAGTATAAGGTCTGAACAGGAATCATTGTAGAAAATAACCAACCAATCGTTTAATAATAATTAAATAAATAAATAAATACGTATTGATGGGGCTAAATTTTCTAAACTATCAGGTGACAGGGTGACAGAACCTGAACCTTGTTTGAAGGTTGTTCATTCTATTTTTTAAAGAAGCTACCTGAAATACTGACCAAAAATGTTTAAAATGGGTATTGTACTCCACATTCAAAACAGTGAATCCCCAGATGCGAAGCTCACGCAGGTTGCCAGGTTGAGGAACACAAATATATGTTTAAAGATTTGAAATTTCAAAGCTAAGAAGAATGTGCCACAATCAACCAATTTACACCAAAATGTGTACATGGTTTCTACCAACGTTAGTGAAAGGCAAAATGTATACGAGCTGACACTGTTTTTCCTGTATGTAGCAGCTTTGTATTTGACTTAACTTCCCCCCTTAAATGTTTCTCTAGAAAGGCTCATGTTATCCTCCTTATTGAGTTTTCCCTTCCACCTTAAATGTCATTTCAGCAGGCAGATGTTTGCTTCTTATTCACAAATAGTGTATTGAAACATTTATTTCCATGTTGCATGGGTCAGTTTATGGCACTAATATTGATGTTATTTGCCAGCTTCAAATAAGAATTTTCTGTTCCACCTTAAAATGGGCAACTATCCGAGGCTAAAGTTAGCATTTGAAACACAGATCTTATTCCTCATTTTATTTGACTAAACCACACAGACCACAGAATTTACATCCAAACTGCCTTTATTCATTTACAGTCAGTTTATGATTCAGTAAATAAAATATATTACAGATTGCTCCTTTGAGGTAGCCCAGATACTAATGTTTTACATGAAAGCATGAGCCAAACTGGAGCCAGGTACAGAGACTTATATCCAAATGTGTGTTGCTAACACAGGAACATGGTAATCAAGCAATTTTCTAATTATATATGTGTTAAAACACAAACACCCTTTCCTGCTTTCCTTCCAAAGATTCTCCCTAGGCTTTAAGTGAAAACATCTTATACCTGAAGAAACCTGAAAAGACAAGCTCTCATAGCATGTGTCGAGATATCACTCTTTAGCATCTAATTAAGCAGACAATAATAGAATATTTCTGGCAGTTTGTGTCTGTCAGATGTTCTCAAACATCCACTGTGGCAGTAAATACACCAATCAACGTAATACTTATTTTCAAAAGTATCTCATTTTATTACTCATTCTCTCTTCTATATACTGTATAACGCATGGGGCGGCACGGTGGTGCAGCAGGTAGTGTAACACAGCTCCGGGGACCTGGAGGTTGTGGGTTCGATTCCCACTCCGGGTGACTGTCTGTGAGGAGTCGGTGTGTTCTCCCTGTGTCTGCGTGGGTTTCCTCCGGCTGCTCCGGTTTCCTCCCACAGTCCAAAAACACATGTTGGTAGGTGGATTGGTGACTCCAAAGTGTTTGAATGTGTGAGTGTGTCTGTGTTGCCCTGTGAACCCTCCAGGGTGTATTCCCGCTTTGCGCCCAATGATTCCAGGTAGGCTCTGGACCCACCGCGACCCTGAATTGGATAAGTGGTTACAGATAATGAATGTATAATGCATGTAGTGAAATAAATACAGCTGCACACCATTTGTCATACTTTGTTTCTTCTCACAAGTCCTCAGCATATTATATTATATATATTATATAAGTTATGAGTACAATTACACCATGTACACCAACAAGGATCAGCAAACTCATATGTTCCTATGCCATAGCTGTAGATGTTCTCTACCATTCCCACTACATCATTTGGCCAACTGTCAGCATTGAAATTTTGATGTCATTCATGCAAACTGCTGCCACACACCTTATTACCCAATTATTCAAAGACATTGTTTCAAAACCAGTATTTGGTGTTTTCAAGCCCCAACACTTGGCATCTTTCAGCACATATCAATTTCTCTGAGTGCCAAAGTGTACCACTAAGCTGTTTTGTTGTCATTAATTATGAAGACCCCCAAAAAGGTGTAGTAGTGCTGTAGTTGAAATGTGGTTAGAAATGTTGACTGAGAAAAGCATGCAATCTAAAATATTTAAGATAAACAGGTGATAAGTAATGTTACTAGGCTGGTCACACTGTGCCTCATTACGTTTTAATTCTATATTTTTAGTCTGGAGGATAATATCTGAAAGAAAATGTAATAAATAACCAAGTTGTGGTAAAAGTTTTATTTGAGTATGATGTAGCATTGCATTTTCTGCACCACACTCCTGAGACATTATGCCGTTGCCGCAACAATTTTTTAAAGCAATGATCTAAACTCTTAATGGAATCACTGCCAAAATGCAATTCAGTAAAGAGTACAGAAAGCTGTTTGTGCATATAAATTAAGGCTGATCAGAGTGACCCATTAAGTGGCTGCTTATGGTCAATTACCATGGACTGTAATTTCAAGGCTTTTCCATGTACTTAGTAAAAGAACTGAACCCTGTTTACTCAAAACACACTTCTGAAAAACGGTTGAAGCAGTAGCCCATTACCTTCTGTTTAGAGTGTGTTTTGAGTCAGCAGGTACTTTTCTGTCTTTTGAATGTATTAAATTGTAAAAAAATGATTGACCATTGTAATGACCACAGATTTTCAACAACAGAAAACATTTCTGTGTGTTTTCATAGCAAGGAAAGGCACTGACACACTAAGTCAATGAATCTTAAAGGCAAAACTGGGAACAAAATATTAGACAAAGAGTTATTGTACATACACTGTATTTTGTCACTGGCCAAAGGAAAAAAAAGTGTATTTCCAAAATAGTAGCATTACAAGAGAAGGAAATCTATAGAGATCAATATAAAAGGTTTGATTCCAAGTAATTGTGGAGCATTATTATTGGTCCAGTTATCGTGAACTTTTCACACAATATGAAGGACAGCTGCTGTGTTCAAATGAAGTAGAAATCAAGGAAAATGTAGACACATGTTTTTCCTTGGACAGGGACAATATGCAATAAAATGTTGCTTTAAGTAATATGTTTATTAAATATTTTACAATAATAGCAACATATGCCAGCGTATTGACTGTGTTGGTCATCGACACTATTGGTGTGGTGTGGTGTGGTGTAGTGTAGAGTGTAACCCACCTTTATGTGGCAGACAGGGACATGGGTAACCACAAAATGCATTATGAGTAAGACCAGGTCAAGGCTTTTTCAGTACTTTCACCTACAACTCTTATTTCATATACAAACCGGATTCCAAAAAACTTGGGACACTAAACAAATTATGAATAAAAACTGAATGCAATGATGAGATGGCAAATGTCAATATTTTATTCGTAATAGAACATAGATGGCAGATCAAAAGTTTAATCTGAGTAAATGTAACATTTTAAAGGAAAAATATGTTGATTCAAAATTTCACAGTGTCAGCAAATCCCCAAAAAGTTGGAACAAGGCCATTTTTTACCACTGTGTGGCATCCCCCCTTCTTACAACACTCAACAGATGTCTTGGGACAGAGGAGACCAGTTTCTCAGTTTAGAAATAGGAATGCTCTCCCATTCATGTCTAATACAGGCCTCTAACTGTTCAATCGTCTTGGGCCTTCTTTGTCGCACCTTCCTCTTTATGATGCGCCAAATGTTCTCCATAGGTGAAAGATCTGGACTGCAGGCTGGTCATTTCAGTACCCAGATCCTTCTCCTACGTAGCCATGATGTTGTGATTGCTACAGAATGTGGCTTGGCATTATCTTGCTGAAAAGTGCAGGGTCTTCCCTGAAAGAGATGACGTCTAGATGGGAGCATATGTTGTTCTAGAACCTGAACATAGTTCTCTGCATTAATGGTGCCTTTCCAGACATGCAAGCTGCCCATGCCACAAGCACTCATGCAACCCCATACCATCAGTGATGCAGGCTTCTGAACGGAGCGTCAATAACAACTTGGGTTATCCTTGTCCTCTCTGGTCTGGATGACATGGCGTCCCAGTGTTCCATAAAGAACTTCAAATCGTGTCTCATCTGACCACAGAACAGTCTTCCATTTTGCCACACTCCATTTTAAAAGACCCCTGGCCCAGTGCAAACGTCTGAGCTTGTGGAGCTTGCTTAGAAATGGCTTCCTCTTTGCACTGTAGAGTTTCAGCTGGCAACAGCTGATGGCACGGTGGACTGTGTTCACTGACAATGCTTTCTGGAAGTATTCCTGAGCCCATTCTGTTATTTCCTTGACAGTGGCATTCCTGTTTGAGGTGCTGTGATGTTTTGATGATATTATGCACGGTTGATGATGATAACTTAAAAGTCTTTGCTATTTTACACTGGGTAACACCATTCTGGTATCGCTGCACTATCTTTCTGCGCAACAATGGTGGAATTGGTGATCCTCTTACAATCTTGGCTTCAGAGAGACACTGACACTCTGAGAAGCTCTTTTTATACCCAATCATGTTGTCAATTAACCTAATTAGTGTTAATTTGTATTCCAGCTGTTCGTTATATGCTCAATTTTCTTTTTCCAGCCACTTATTGCTACTTGTCCCAACTTTTTTGACACTGTGAAATTTTGAATCAACATATTTTTTCCTTTAAAATGTTACATTTACTCAGAATAAACTTTTGATCTGTCATCTATGTTCTATTACGAATAAAATGTTGACATTTGCCATCTCCACATCATTGCATTCAGTTTTTATTCACAGTTTGTTTAGTGTCCCAACTTTTTTGGAATCCGGTTTGTATATTGTTACTTCGGATAAGCTTGTTTGTCCAATGTCATATATGTAAATCTTGACTTCGTTTTATTTGTAGTGGTCCTCACCACTGATCTGGAAAGGCTTGATATGTTTGGTGTAGTTTACTGGATAACACTGCATTCTGATCAAGATTGGGTTATTAGGTCCTGCTGTGACTGCTGCAGTGATATCCTCTTAATGTGAATCTAATCACGGTCTTGTTTCACTCTGTGATATCAGCAAACTTTAGCCATCTATGATGCCAGGCGGTCCTGCCCACCAGGTGGTAGCGCTTTTGTGGTGGTCGCACTTAACACAATCTGATCTGATTCAATTAGGTCAGTGTCTGAGCAGGAAGGTTTGTTAAAGGTGGAAAAACAAACAAAACATATAAGGCCCTAAGGCAGGTGCCCACGCTATCTACAGGCTCTGCATTTTTTAGCTGCCCAAATGTTGTGAAATGTTGAAATGTTTTGGCCAGGGGTAACCAAACAATGTCTAGTCCTGTTTGACATTATCAGGAGTCTTATCACAGCCTATTAATGTCTTGCAGGAGACAAAGGGAAAAGCACAGAGCCCACCTGACAGAGATGCGAAATCTGAGGGACTGCAGTGTCAACGCCTCGCGGCTCATGTCCAAATCCAGCTGCAGGAGCGAATGTGACCTCCAGCGTCAAACGGTAAAGCTTTATTATTATTACTTCAGCTGAAAAACCAATATTCATAGCGTTTTCCTGTTCATGCTGCTGCACCCCATCCATGCATAGCAGCCATATGAAGGTGTTTGAAAAGCAGAGTAGCCATGTGCAGCCACAATGGCATTCCAAATGCATTTCCTTCACATAACTGTGATGTGTAATGAATACAATTGGCCAGCGGGCAGCTCAGGGAATGATGCCCCCTCTGTAGCTTTACTGCTCTCCCACCTGCTGATGATCCCTCACCCTGACAGAAATAGCTAGCTCACAGAGTAAACAGCACATCCATTTGAGCTACACTCAAAGCCGTGGAGCGCTTCCACTCGCCACTGAATAGACAACTCATGTAGAAATAGGGAGATCCATCACTTTCTGCTCCCATAGACCAAAGCAACCCATTCTCACCCAGCCCACACCCCTCAAAAAACAAGTAAAATAATAAAAAAAGTCTTGCATTCATGTGTACAGTGTTGGCAGGGGTTGGTTTTTGGAAAAAGAAGAAGGATTAGGCTTTCATGTTTTTTTCTCTTTCCAGTCCACAGTCTGGTGGCATTATAATCACCAGCATCTCCAACTCCTTATGAATCGCAGATATTATGTAATGTGCTCAGTTGCACAGCTACAATGCCACACTAATGAATAGCGAATGGACTGGAAGATAAAGTCACACTGCAGGGCTGTCGCACGGCTGGCTTTAATGTGGGGATGAATCTACATGTTCCAGCCTCTACAAAAAAAAGAAGTAAAGGGAAAAGGAAGAGTTCTCGCAATTATATGAGAGAGAGAGAGAGAGAGAGAGAGAGAGAGAGAGAGAGAGAGAGAGAGAGAGAGCACACAAGTGTCTCCCTTTCCCCGCAGAGCATACTCACCCAGCTGAGTGTTGGAGAGGGTGGTCAGAAATGATCCAATTTTCCTGCTGGAGAGAAGAACAATGCTAACAGGTCCCTCAGGAGGCACAAGTGTTAGGAGGACACGCTTTATCAGTTGCAAGGCCCCAAACTAGTTTAAAGTCAAACCCAGTGGCTTTAATGATCTTCCACAGGCCAAGGGGAGGCAGACGGATTTCACTAACTGGAATAACTGCATTATCTGGTGACTTAGAACTCTGACGACTTTGTGGGGCATCTCGGGCTCATTTCCGAATGGGCTCAGAGTCCTGGACCTTTGTAAGATAATGGTTTTAATTTTGAGCCTAGCCAAAAAAAAAAAAGAAAAGAAAGAAAAAAAATGGAAAAAAAAGGAAAGAAATTCTTTAGGAATCCATTAATGTAATCTTGTCTGGGATTAGTTCCCTGCTCGTGAGGAAGGGCCGGGAGAGCTGGCAGGGAGTGTAATCAGAGAGTGTCTCTCTTAATCTGCTGTTTAAATGTAACGTCTAATTAAAGTGGCTCTCTCTTGCTGAGGGGCCATATATCACTGAACGAACATCTACATTCTGTCTCTCCGCTTACTCTATAATCCACCATTTCATCTCTGACACTGCAGAGTCAAGGGCTGCTGAGAGTGTATGTGTGTGTGTTGGGAGAGAGAGAGAGAGAGAGAGAGAGAGAGAGAGAGATGAGTAAACACATGTATAGGTGAGATATACTGCTCACTAAGTGTGTTTATATTCTACATGGATTTCTACAGCAGCACAAAACACACCACCACCACGTTAGTGTCACTTCAGCATCCAAAACCATACCTGCTCTGTGGTGGTCCTGTGGTGGTCCTGACCATGGCACAACAGCGTATAAGACCACTTACAAAGTGATGGATTACAGACTGTACTCCACCTGTTTCTCTGCATACTTTCATGTCTCCATTTTACTCTGCTCTTCAGTTGTCAGTATCCTCACTGCGCACCACAGAGCAGGTATGATTTGAGTGGTGGATCATTATCAGTGCTGCAATGACACGGATGTGGTCGTGGTGGTGGTGTGTTGGAGTATGTTGTGCTGGATGAATGGATCAGACACAGCAGTGCTCTTGGAGTTTCACTGCTAGACTGAGAATAGTCCACCAACCCAAAATATCCAGCCTGTAGGCGACGTCCTGTGTCTACTGATGAAGGACTTGAGGACGATCAACACAAACTGTGCAGCAACAGATGAGCTACTCTCTCTGACTTTACATCTACAAGGTGGACCAACAAAGTAGAAGGGTGGACAATGAGTGGAAACAGGGTTTAAAAACTCAAGCAGCGCTGTGGTGTCAGATCCAGTCATACCAGCACAAGACACACTAACCACCACTTCAGTGTCACTGCAGCATTGAGGATGATGCACCACCCAATTCCTTCCTGCTCGGTGGTGCTCCTGAAATGGGGATAAGAAAGTATGCAGAGCAACATATGGACTACTCATCTCTAACTGTAGAATGACAAAGTGCTCCTGTGGACAGTGCATGAACAGCTGAGAGAATGGAGAGTGAGTGTAGAACCAAGGAGGTGGTCATAAAGTTATGGTTGATCTGAGTGTGTGTATATATATATTTTATGCCGTGTATATATATATACAGACAGAGAAAAAGAGAGAAATTGTGTGGGAGAAGGAAAGAAAAGGAAAAAGCAGACAGTTATTCTGAAAGCCAGAGCAGAGTGTGGAAGTGCTGTTGTACAAAGCTGAATACTGCTACAGGTCTGTGATTTCACCTGAAGAAATCACCTGTCTTCTCTTTCTTTCTCAGTGCTGTAAAGCTCACAACTGCTCTCCTGCACCAGGCAGAGGACTAGCGCACGGCTCCAAATGTTCTCCAGCCAATCATAGCAGCACTAGACTATCTCCAGCCAATCACAGGAGTGGCCCGTCCACAGGGAAACGCCGCAGGTACTACCCACACATTTCCCTTTACCTTCACACCTTTTAGATAGTACAAATATTTCACATGAAACCAGGAGGGGAGGGAAATTAATCAGCTCATAATACAGCACCATATGTTTGTGTCAAAAACTAAAGAGGACTAAAAAAGACCTACGGTTATTGTACTTGGTAATAACTGTGTTAATATGCATTTCTGAATGACTGCCAGAAAACTGTTCAGCTATGTACTTGCAGTTGAAATCTTGGAGAGGCTGTTAAGCGGCACATGAGCTGAAATTATAGCCTGGCAGACTCAAAACACTCTGTATAATGAATTACCATGTACTGTGCTTCTACCTTGCAGATTCAGCATTTTTTTAGAATATGGATGAAGCAGCATGAATCCATATTAAACATACAAAGGGAATTAATATGCATTTCACCTGTAAACCTTAAATACATTTATTACCATAGCTTTGTTCATATTTCTCAGTACTGGTTTGCTTATGGTACAGTGTGAAAGTCTTTGGAGAAAAAAAATGGTAATAGAGAAAATGGAGTGTGTCTGTTTATCTATGCAGTCCACAAACAGAAGCTTTGGAAAATAAACAAACACGAAAATAGGCAATGTTATAATGTTCTGCCCTAACCTCTCTCAGTATTTACAGCTACAATCCAATATCAGCTTCGGTTAATTAATTCTTCATTACATTTAATCATGTGCTATCGATGGAATTTGATAAACCATGCAGTGGCTGGAATTGGAATGCAGAAATTAAACTCATGTTCCTCTGATTTAATTCTACACACCAATATAGGAATAACTTATATGTTTTTACTGGCATAAATAAATTACCAACTAAATAAATAAGTAAAACTTTATTAAGACTTCATTACGACAGCACTGTATGTAGAAACAGCTGGCTAAAAATGAGCAGGGTGGGTTTATTTTGCATCTGATGTTCAGTAGTCGTCTCACTTGTTTTTCCACAGCTCTTCCTTCTCCAGTAGTCCCACTGTGAAAAAGATATCCAATCACCGATCAGTGTCACGCTGGACTCCGCCCATCTCTAGAGGACATCATTTACTTGGAGGATCAAAGGACTCTATCCACAGCTACAAGCATCTTCAGGAGATGGAGACCACAGACGTGACAACAGAGTCCTTGAGAAGGTTGGTGTCTTTGGACAGAGGTGTACCTTAATAAAATATTTTTATTTCACTCTGAGCTTTGAAGAATCTCCTATCTTACATAGTACAATATAAAAGGAATATATAGTTATTATTTGGGATTCATTCATTCATGTTCTGTAACTGCTTCGTCCTGAACCTGATTCATGTTGGCTTCAGAGCCTGCCCAGAAGTTTGGGCACAAGAGAGGATCACAGCCTGGACAAGACATTAAACGGCATTGAGAGACAGCCTGGTTCTAGTTAAGAACATATAGTTTGTAACAAAACTGAATATAACCCAAAATTGGAGTATAATTCAAAGAACCATTATATTAAAATAACCCATTTTTTATTTGAAAAAAACAGGATCTGTTCTGTTATGTATAATGATAATTATTGGTTGAGAGAGACCATGCTGAAATTACAAGCTTAGTTGTACAAACTAGAAACCAATGTGTGTACAACTTAGCTGCCTCTTCCTATTAATGTTAACTACATAAAACCCTTTAGACATTGTCTATAAAATATATAAGGCAAACTTAGCTTAAAAACAGGTGGTTCCATGCTTGCAGCTCAGCACAAGACTTATCGTTAGAAATCAGAAATTGGCATCTCCGTGAGAGCCCAGACCGTGTGCTGCCTGTTGCATAAAATTAACCAGTGAAGGGAAAAAAAAACATTACTACAAACAAGACCCAAATCTGCAAGTCTGAGGTTTGCCAAAGAACATGAAATGAAGCCTGATGAATATTGGCAGCACAGTCTCTGGTCAGATGAAAAGAAAATACATTTGCTTGGATCAGGTGTGGTGCAGCATGTTTGACAAGGACCTGGCCAAAATCATGAGAGTGACTGCACAGTGGTAAAACATGGAGCAGGAGGTCTGTTAATACAGTGGTGCATGAGTTCACTGTGTGTAGGGGAGCTGGTTTTTACAGATGACATAATGCACACCAAAATACTACACAAATAGATGAAACTTTGTCAGAAGATTCTTGGCAGGAAAGGAATATTTCAACAAGATAATGCCCCTAAACACACTGCAAAAACACACAAACATTTTAAACAAAGAACAAACAATCACCATGTCTGGCCAGTGCCATAGATTGTACTTAGATCATCTTAAAGCAGAATGTACAGAGGAATAACCCCTTTAGGAAAGGACAACTGAAAAAAATCATTTGTAAAAACAAAAAATTATTAATAAAAATAATAAAAATGGTAGAACATTTTTCCACAGGTCTGTGCAAGACTGGAGTTCTGCTGTCTGTTATCAACAACAAAGTTAGACAAGTAGTGTATACTCATTCTGTTTAGCCAAGTTTCTGGCATCTAATTTCAGTGTGGCGTGTTTAACCTTTTTCTTATCAATATACATACCAATGAGTATATTATGATGTGATTTTGAATCATATTATACTTTACTGAAATATTGTAACAGGCACTCATTATTAAACTGTTGACACCAGCTATAAATGGGGCTCATATTTTACAGGAAATAACATCTTCAATCAGTTAATCACATCAGATTATCAAATCAAACCATATTGCCATTTATCACAAAATAATTTTTCCCAATATCTGTAATATTCATTTAACTGTTCCCTTTACCCGATACCTAACAGAAAACTATAACTCAGACCTGCAGCCTGCTTGTTTAGATTCTAAAGACAACTGTGACAGCAAGACTACACCAGAACCTGTTGTTGCCCCAAAGCCAATTTTTCGGACAGCAGCTGTCAGAACAGAAGAACCAAACAAAGTGGAATTAGCCAAAACAAACAGAAGACAGAATAGCAAGCAACAAGAACTGTGAATGACTGTACAGATTGTCTGGAACATAATAAACTCGATAATCTGGCAACTGTCAAATATGTTAAGCTGAAACTGGCACTGTGATAGTTTTGTGTCTCTATACATATACATACAAAGGGCTACGTCAGTGATTGAATTTTACAGAATTTAAAAAGATATTATAAAGAAACTGCAAGTAATAACACTATGGTCAATCACAGATCTTACATATATCCATTTATGTTGTTCTTGTTATTTTAGTTTGATGCATCATTTGAAAACCCCAGTAATTATTTGCCCTTTGATGAATGATGAATTGACCAAAAAAGGTTCCATTTATTCATCCTTGTCCCACTGATATTTGTTATAAATTAATAGTGTTTTCCCCTTCTTTTTTCAACAGTGACACTATGTAATTACATAGTAACAAACATGTATTTAATAATAATTATTGAGGTAAACGTCATCACTGTCCAAAATAAAACTTTATAAAAGGAAGAAAACTTTCAGTGGAAGTCAATTTAAAAAGATTTGATTCCAAGTCATTTTTAAGCATTTCTATTGGTCCACAAAGCAAAGGACATTTGCTGTGTTTAAATGATGTAGTAAACTAAAAATTGACAACAATGGAGATATGTGATTTATACGTGATGTTTTAATTGGGCAGTGGCGATATGTTACTTGTAAGTCCTAAATCTCTTTATAATATGTAAATGTAAACAAAAAAGACCAGACAAAATTGTACATTTTTTAAATATCAGGTTAAAGCAAGAGCAAGTGAATGAGACATAAAGGTCAAAGGTTAGAACATGGAAACGACAAGAAAGTGTTGCTGAGTGAAGCCAAGGCCTCGAGTATGAAACGTTTTCCATGGGAGATTTTCATATGATGTTCTCATTACCATGCCAACTTGATCCAGCTTCGCAGTGACTCGTAAACTCTTCTCACAGCCAACTCTTTCTGTTTGACCTATTTCCATAATTTACATTCTTAAACAGGGCAACTCTGAGTTTGGAGTTTTCTTCAAGGGTTCTGATGAGACATCCTCCCTACGAGTACACACACACACACACACACACACACACAGAGGGAGAGATGGATTCAGCTGTGTCTCAGCAGCAGGAATCTCAGTTGTTAATTAAAATAAACATGTGCCTGAAACCATGGGAAACCAGCTCTCTTCCCCCATTAATGACCGGTCGTGACAGAATGGCCTATTATTTTTATTGCTCGTGATTAATTATGAATTGATAAGCCTGTCCTCTCCCGTCTCTGGCCAGTTGTGACCAGGGCTGGGGAGAGGGAAGCAGGCTTGGACTGACCTATTTCTAGACTTAACAGCCTTAAAACATCAACACCACCCCCGAACCTCTCCCCTGTTGCCATGGAGACACCCTCCGGTCTCCAGGAACGTGGATTCATAAAGAGGGAGGGGGAGAGAGAGAGATAGAGGAGGAGGAGAGAAAGAGGAAGGGAGGGATGTAGACAGCGAAAACCAAAAGATGGGCATATGAGCCTACACATGCCCTGTCAGTAAATCCCCCATAGAAATGCTATGTTTAGCCTTGTTTAGATGTAGCAGATTAACCTCCAGCTACAATGCATTTTTAGTAACTGAGCATTGTGAAATGGGAATCAATTATTGAAGCCCTGTTATTTAATAGTCTTTGTTGTCAGTGCAATAACAGCAGCTCAGCGTTTAGGGCGCCAACTTTGCAGAATAGAGCTCCTTCTTTTTTATTTTATATTTTTATGAGCTGATGTTGCTGTCACACTGATGTACTTCCCTGGAAGTGGGAATATTTTCACGCTCCCGCAACACTGTCTGTAAAGGGCTATGGTGGAGATGAGTGTGTAATTGTAGCAAGGAGTCTGCATTTTGTAGACTTATAAACCTTGACAGAAATAAGTGTGGCGGTGATTTCTGGGACTTTTACCCGACGCAAACTTTGGATAACCTGCTTTGGTCTTTCGGTCACATCCCTGGGATTGGCGCGCATTATTCCAGCACGCTGTCCCCGTTTAAAGCTGCGTGATATCTGGGTTCCCCTAGCTGCCGTCGGACAAGGTGTGCTGGGCTCGATAAGAAGCCCGAGCACGCAGATCAAAAAGCCATCAGTCAAATGAAGTAGTCAGAACGTAGCATTCATCAGCTCATAGGCCTGGGTCAGGGACACGCGAGCTTTGATACTGACGGCTTAAATCTCCGATAAGGCTTTTGCAAGTGGGAGAGAGGCTCCGCAGTTAACGCTAATGCTGCCAAAAAAAGCACCAGGCCTGTGTTGTGGATTACGAACAATTACACAAAGATTTTTACATTCCCACTACTTCGAAATAATTTCCCTACCGCTGAGATGATTTGCGGGATAAAATCATACGCACTACGCTCTTTCTCAGGCTAAGTGGGTTCTCCCATGGGGCAAGGTACAACGAATGGGGAAAAAAAAGAAAAAGAAAAAAAATACCACTTTACATAATGCCACAAAGGTACTAATCCTCACTTTCCTTTCTCTCTTGGGGGTTCTTCCAGGTGCCAGTCCCACACTGATGGCAATCAGCACAGCCGCTCCTATTTGAATATGCAAACTGTGGCCTCTGCACTTTCTAGAGGAAGACTAGCCTACACCGATGTTCCCTGCACTCGTCTGGATCAGGCAACAGCTTTTCCTCGGCCGTCTCAACGCGCCTGCTCCGTCCCTATCATCCCCTCCGTCCAGGCCACCGACCTAGGAGACAGGCCCATGGACGGAGGCAATTCGGTGCTTCTTAATAAAAGTGGAATTTCTACCAGTCACATGCTCATCCATCCTGAGACTGTAGCGGAGGCGGAGTCACTGGTCAATTCCAGCCAATCGCTGGCTGCCCCTACTGCAAAACAGGGGTCAAATGGGCTCACGAGCTCTGAGTCTGCGCTGGTGGTAGTGGGCCAAACTAAACACAAAAGCCTTGTCACATACACAACAGCCTTGGGAGCAGGTACGGACTGCAGTAGAGCCAAGACTGTGGTTGCATCGTCCAGCCTGTCCAAGTGCAGCGGCAAACCGGACCGTCGGCCCATGCGGGCAGCTCGAGGAGGGAGTCTAAGGGAAGAGCCCGGCGCTGGTTTACAAACTTCATTTTTTAAGGGAGAGAAAGACTTCCACCAGTCCAGTGAGATTAGAGGTGTGCCCTGTCTCGCGCCCCCTAAAAGCTGATTGGGTAAAAGTGGTAGAACTTACGAATTGCACCCACAAATTTTCAATGGGGGGTTGGACAGGGTGGGCTACTACCCCAATAACTCCAGACCCCTTGTGCTGACCAATCACAGGACCTCTATTTTCTGAACTGCACACCTGGACTACAGAGAGAACTTGCAAAATGATGGAAATTCTATATGAAGGAACGAACACTTGCTAACTGATAACACAATGTGAATAAATTATACAAAGGTAATTGACTATTGTTGGGGATGTTGATTTAAAGAGGTATTGAAGAAGATAAAAGATTTATATGCCACTATTTAACAGAAAAAAAGCTTCTACTTAGAAACCAAATAGTGTGTCATCTCTATGTTGTTTCTCTATTGTAAAAAAGAAAAAGAAAAAAACAGAAAATATATTAGATGTCATAACTATGTGTATGTCATATATATGGTCTATATATATATGACATACAAAAGAGACAAGAAAATAAAGATGCAGAATATGGTAAAGAAGAAGCTTTTCATTTTAAACAACTCTGCCATCCTATGATAACCCAGTCCAACTCTGTCTTTTGTCTGTTATGCTTGAGGACGTGAGGAGAGTTTGGTGGTTCATGAATAAAATCTGTATGTCACCTTGTCATTTGATCAGAGAGTGTCTGCTCATAGCGGTGTGTGTGTAACACCGTGATCGATGCCGTGTTTCCTGCCTCCTGCTCACCGTACTTTTTTAGCATCGCAGACAGGTATCTGCAGCTATCGCTGGCACAAATCTACGAAACGTGCCCAACGCAAGATAAATAGTCAGAGTCGCTGGTGCTGTCTCCATGGCAACAGAGACCCACAGAGTCAGATATTCCTCCCGAGCTGGAGCTGCCCTCCATCCGCTGTAACAGACCGTCAGCGGATTTAATCATTTACTTGTTTATCATCTGCAAGAGTAGCTCCCCCTAATTAAGCCCAGACTCATTATTTTGCATCAGCTATTTTGAAACTGTGAGAAGAAGAAAAAATAAAAATAAAATAAAGAGGGATGCAAAAGTTCCTTAACTAGCTGATTTTTTCAGGTGAGGAATTTTTTGCGGGTGGAATTAATCAGAAGCAGAAAGATTAAAGCATGGTGTCATTGATGTTTTTGATCATGTTTAACCCACCACAAACAAGAGCAACATGAGGGAATCATATCCCATAAAGACGGAAGGGAGGAGAAATGGGAAAAAAAAGCTGGGAGAATTATGTTGCTAATCCATTGGAGCATGAATACGGATGTTGAAACACACTGTAACTCAAATGAGGGCACTGTAACCGTAGGCTCCCAGCCGTACCAAAGTGCTGAGCTCTTCCGCCTGTGCTCTGAGCAGGAAACACTTGTAATAGGCTACCAGGTTTTTAATTAATTCACACAGAGATAATTACTTGTCTCGTTTTGTTTGGTTGAATACGGCTCCTTGGTCTTGAGCATGAAGTTACAGTGATTTTTTTTTATTTTATTATTTTTTCTAAACACAAGACTGTGGGATTAGTAATCCTAATAATCCATGGCACTGACAATTTCTCAGCTCTGCCAGTAATGCTGGAATCTTTACTCCCCAGGGAACGGGTCATGTAAAGCCTCTAATGTTATAATGTTCAAAGAGTGCCAGTATTTTTCATGTGAGGCTATGGTTTTGTTAGAAATTTTGCAAAGCCTTCTTGTTTTTTTTTCTGACGGCCTGTTTCTCACATGTATGTTTCAGCTATATGGTGATGTTATTAATGAAAGCCCAATGTTTCCCCAGGGCAGCACTACTAACAATACAAGGCAGTGGCAGCTCGGCAGAGGCCACACCAAAGAGAAGGAAGAGCTGCTCGGAAATGAGCACAGAGCTGGTGGAGAAGCAATGTGTGTGTGTGTGTGTGAATGCAGACACAATGAGGGCAGCAGAAGGAAGTGAGATGTACTGTATCTGTCACCTGAAATGAGCAGCAGTGTCTCTGCAAAATGGCGCTGCATGTCTAATGTGCTGTGTTAAATGGCTGACCCCCATAGTGCTTTCATACAGGTGCCTGTCATCACCAAACCCCTCTTTCAAAAAAAAAAAACACAAAAAAATGGTACTTGTTTGGAGTTTGCAGACAGGCCTTTAGTTCCATTCGGGTGAGGAGGAGGGTTCTGTGAAATGTGTTAGATGCCGAAGCCCAATGCATACAGAGGAATCCCATCAGCTTTTGTCCATGTGACTCTGTGGGTTTGTGTGTGTGTATCTTTGTGAGTTTTTATACGCACCTCCATCATCAAGCCCCATCAGTGTCAGTTGGGGGGAGAATCAGGTAATGTGTGTGTGACAAATTTACGATACCCATTCATTAGTCTTGCTCCCGGCAGCAAACAAAAGAAGATCGCCCATATATCTTCTAAATCGTTTTCCACTCAACCGATCACTATATCATTACATCACGTGACACAACATCCATCACTCGCAGAAGTAAACTGTACACTCCCATGCCTATAGACCGCTTTCTGGCTCGCTTCTTTTGTGTTGTGTCCAAATGCATCAGTGGTTTGTGCTAAAAATCCATTATAAAAAAATAAGACAGGCTTAAAGTTGACTAGTTTAAATCTATATTATCATCAAAAGCAGCTCTGTGCTTTATTAAACTGGGTGATAACTTTAAACAAATTTGGGCATTTCCTCATAAAACCTGGGCACATCTCATCGCTGTCCAACGAAAATCATTTGTCTCCATTTTTGTCCATTTTTAATTTAGCACAGCAGCTGTCCTTCATTTGAAAATGTCATGATGAATGGACCAATAGAAACGCTCCACACCTACTTAAAATAAAATCTTTTTCCACTGACTTCCATTGAAAGTTACATATTTTTTTCTTCTCCTGAAATGTTACTATTTTCAGAGATAAATAGATGTTTTTCTTTGGACGGTGACAATGTGCTCTCCTCAGAGTTTGTTATTCACCTTTTTGTTTATACTAATGACAATGATGATTCATGCTGAGAAAAATAGCATGACATTGAAATGGTACACTGTAGAGCAGTTGCGCATGAGCCCAAAAACACAGTGCTTAGTGAAAGATGTTGCAAAGGGGGGTATAATGCCCCCAGACACCGGGCTGTGTATAAGGTGAACAGCACTGCTGTGTCTGATCCACCCATACTGGCACAACACATCAGTGTCAGTGCAGTGCTGAGAAGCATACAAAACATAATACCTGCTCTGTAGCGGTCCTCCGGTGGACCCTTGAATGTTTTCAAGGCAACAGTTGGACAGCAGTCTTTCACTGTAGAGCTACAAGGTGCATCTTGAGCTAATCAAATGGACAATGTGTTTAGAAAATTGAAGGTAAGTTTTAGTGTACTGGCATATTATTATTAGAAATATGGCATATTATTTATTCAGAAATGCAGACTGAATGGTGTCTATGTTATAGATTGTGAAACAAAAGATTTAAACGGGTTAAATTTGAGCCACAGAACAGGCTGAGCTTTCAAATGGAAAAATGATGCAATGTTATAGCAAGCCTGTCATTGCTCTCGACAATATTCTATATCTCAAGGTGAAAATGATTCATTTTTTTAATGTTCTCAAACTTTTGCATAGCCACTACAGAATTCATCCCATTACACTCCAAGCTCCCATTCTCAAAACTGTCAAACACATACAGAAACAGTAATGTTTAACAAATGAGCGAGATGTGCCAGACTGTAATGGGATTCCTTTACTGATTACTTCCTACACAAAGTAATCTTGCTATTCATTACTTCTCTGTTACCATCTGAAGCCCATACAAAGCTGTATAGACTGTATAGAGGACATATGATAACAATCACTCTTTGGGTGCACTAGCACATTAATTACTGGAGCTCCTGCCAGCACACAAACTGTGAAATAAAACAACCAAGGCATTTGCCTAAGTCAGAAAACATGGAATAAACTAAGTGGTTCTCATATTGTGCTGCATCTTACATGGAAAGCAGAGACTTTACAGTTCACAGCATGGGACCTGTGTTTGTGAGAGTGCAAAGATGAGGTTAAACACAGAAAAATGGACACAACAACCTTGGGGAAATAAGTGTAGTGATTCATTATGATGAACAAGAGGACATAGAAAAAAGAGAACACAGTAAAAACAATCAAAAACCAGGAGCCAGCTGCACATTAAATGAAGAAAATGTAGCCCTGAAAGAATGAAACATCAGCGATATAACTGTGTGTTAAGATCATATGTGTAATTTTCCTGTTTATTTGATCTATTATCACTCACACACTTTTAGTTTAGATGTAGCTTAAGTGTCTCTGGCACAACAACTTTTACACTAACTACTGTCATTGTAAGGTTTAGGATGGGTTTCACACCTCAGGTTTCGTTCAGCTGGTGCAACCGACTTCTGAATTTCTGCTCCACACTTCTGTGCTAATTTAAAGGAGCAGTTGCTGATACTGTTCACTCTGACATTTGATCCTTGTGGTACTTTGAAAACATATGGCTCATGATAATTAAGACCCCAAAACTGTGTTAACTTGTAGAAATGTGGCATAATATGAGTACTTTAGTATACAAGGAAAACAAGGGGAACAATTTGTTATTTCAGATTTAAATTATTTCCAAAGAAACAACCTTATGATTTAGATACAGTTAGGTTTAATAAAAATCCATCATGAATAATGTTTAAAAGTCCAGAAAGTAATCCCTCATCAGGAAATCTGGCAAAAAGCAGTCACCTTAGAAAAAAAATCATTCCATTTCATTTTAACAGGATTGGATACTTGAACCAATAACTTGTTGATTTTTAAGGCTTATGCTCATATTCTCAATCAATTTTGGGCAATCGGCTTTTGCAGGAAGTGCATGTGCATATAAATGATGTACAAGGACATGCATGAAAAATCTATAGAGAGGAATTTTAGGCATACATATTTTTGCTCAGTTAGAGACATCTGACTCTGACATTACATCTGACATTACTCAGTAACTGTAATATAACACATTAACACATGAAAAAGTAATTAAATTACTGTAATATGTTACTTAATAAGTAATTACCAACTAAGATTCCCAAGTAATTTTATAATCCTTTACTGAATTGTGACTTTTCCTACTTTAAAAATATTTATATCATGGTGACGTTCCCAGATAATAAGACTTATATGTTTCACATCTTTCTTCTCACAGGCATCACCAGTCCCAAGGCCTGTAAAGAAAACGTCAGCTAGGTTAGAGACCAAGTGTGTCATAGAACAAAAGTAAAATGCATTTTGGTTTCAAGTTTGTGTTTACTTTAGTAATTGAATAATAAGTCTCCAGTCTAACAGGTTAAAAACAAAACAGTCTACGTGTATAGGTGAGCTGGGGTAAGTTCTCAGGCTTCCTCTAAAACCACACGCACTCTCCTTTCTCTTAAGCCCCAGTCCCCCCAGGCTGATAATCAGATGAGTGCGAATGAGAAAAGTGAAAATGAGATAAGTGTTATGGGCTTTGACTTTGTGACACTTCTCCCCGCTGATGTTGATTTGTCTTTTGAACTCGTGTACAGAAGAATTGATAAGAGCAATGAGATTATGCTTATGAGCATAATTAGAAAGATGGTATCTAATTTCACATGCAAATACATTAAAGCAGAGCCGTGCTAAGAGCGAGAGCCCGGTTCCATGCATGACTGAAGAGAAGGGAAATGAAATGAGAACAAGATCTCGGTGGGCGTCGCCGAGAAATTAGTGCAAGAAATATACAATTATTCCTTAATTAATAGATCTTGGCAAATAATTTGTGTGAAGGTCTTGAAGGAAAGAAAACGCTGAATGCTTTTATGCCGATTATGGGACATAAATGAGCCTCCATGTTTAAGGCAGTGAGTTGGGCGTGTAGGATAAAGATTTATTTTTTTCTTTTAATTCATTTAACATGGCAGGTGTTGTATAGATATTACAGATCCTATCAGCACATCATTTAATATCAGTTTGTCAGATGATAGTTTATAAATGGTAAAGTTAACCACGGGAGAAAAATCATTTGTACCACTTAGTTTTGAACTACAAGTAGTAAATTAAAAGTATTCTTAGTGTTAATAAGACTATATTGCCTAAAGCTGGTGGAACTAGTAAACTATTGATTCACAATCTGAAGAGCACCAAGTCATCAAAGGTTTCATCAAGGTACAGATCACGTGATGAAAGTGTTATGCACAGTTCAGTGAATCAGTGCACACACTATCAACTTGTCTGTGAAAAGGAGTTGGTGTGTTCTCCCTGTGTCCGCGTGGGTTTCATCCGGGTGCTCCGGTTTCCTCCCACAGTCCAAAGAAAAAAAAAACACACACGTTGGTAGGTGGATTGGTGACTCAAAAAAAGTGTCCGTAGGTGTGAGTGTGTGAGTGAATGTGTGTGTGTGTGTGTTGCCCTGTGAAGGACTGGCGCCCCCTCCAGGGTGTATTCACCGCCTTGTGTCCAATGATTCCAGGTGGGCTCTGGACCCACCGCGACCCTGAATTGGATAAGCGGTTACAGATAATGAATGAATGAATGAATGAATGAATGACTATCAACTTGCTACATATAAATTAAGCAAATTCTTTATCTGTTTTATGTATTTACATTTAGCTACTGATCCCTTCCCACCTTTTCTTATTTGGCTTTGTTTTTAGACCAAGGGTTAGAGTCAACAAAATGTTGTTGCAATTATATAGCATTTTTCTTGACACACAAAGCCCTATACATTATTAGGAAGTTATCACCACAGAATACAGCATCCACCTAGATTTTAGCCACAGCCCCTGTGGAGGAGTGAAAGTAGAGGAGTTGAGGAGATGGCTGAAATTGTCTGTTTTTGTTGTATTTAATACAAATTATTGATTATTCCATGGAATATTAGGTGTGATTTATTTTACCATAAAATTTAAAAAGTCAGTATGTCAGTTCATCTTTTGTAACCACTTCTTCCTGATCAGCATCGTGGTGTGAGCCAAGGAGGACTCATAGGGCCCAAGGCAGGAATACACCTTGGACCCACACTGACTCACACCTGTGGGCACCACAATCCACCTACCAACATGTGTTTTTGGACTGTGGGAGGAAACCTAAAGTACCCTGAGGAAACTCACACAGACGCAGGGAGAACAAAACACACCTCACTCCTCACAGACAGTGACCCAGGTTGAGGAGCGAACCCAGGACCTTGAGACCTTTGAGCTGTGTGGTAGCAGCACCACCTGTTGCACCATCACGCCGGCCAGATTCTCAAGTATTTACCTTAAACTAAATGCTTAAGGATTACATTTTATGCTGGATATTTAAATTAAAATTTTGCAACTAGGTGTCTTACCCAAACCCCTTAAAGTTATGTGTTGGTGTTTCTGCCCAAGACCAAATCACAGTTTAATCTAACATTGCACCTAGGGGGCAATAATGTTAGTTTTCTGTACTAATCAATATAGGTTTTGTAACCCTGCTTTGAAAGCACAGGGGCTCATTAAGTCTTAGTAAGCCAAGGTTCTTAGCAATGTGTGTTACTTTGCCCAGAATACTCCAAAGAAATCATCTAAGAGTGAATTTTCAAAAGGACGTTTAAAAAAACTCAGCTCGAGGCACCACTGTTGGCTAAACTGGGTTGACTTTGCATCCTTGAAAAGTGCCTCCTGAAATACTCATTTGAAACAAATTGCCATCACAAGTGTTTTCGGTGGATAGTGAATGTTCTTTCATTGTAAGTTAATGTAAGAAAATTTGACTTTGGATCGTTTGTGTTGATCTGTTCACCATGACATTTTGTCAGAGGGCAAATAGCAGTTGGCATTTTTTTTAGTTGCTCAGATAATTCACATACAGATGTTCAAACGTCTGTGGACATCGCTTCTGAAAGTTAAATTATTAACAGCTGTCACTGCTTTCTTAAAAAGACTTTACACTAGATCCTGAAACATTGCAGTGTGAATTTGTTTGCATTCAGCCACAAGAGCGATAGTGATGTCAGGTATAGAGATTGCTACCACTCCAAGATTGGCAAGTGCAAATTCTCCAGGTTTTTAATCATTTGTAGTATTCTGCCTGGAATTCACCAATGAAGTCATCTGAAAGTGAATTAGCACAAGGGCTTTTACAAACCCATCAGCTGGAGGCAGCACCGTTGGCTAAATTGGGTTGACTTTGCTGCCTTTAAAAGCGGCTCTTAAAAGTCTCATTTGAAGCAAATTACCATCACAATTATATTCAGGGTTAGGTGAGCCAGCAAGCTGGGAGAGTGAGGTGGGTGGGGAACCTGAAGCGCATCACCTCAAACAGAGCTACCGCACCCTGTTTTCTGATGCTCAGCTTAGCTGACTCCCTCCGAGACACAGAAAGGCCTTTGTGCAGACACAGAGACCCGTGCAGGAGGAGCCAGCACACTGACGGCTTTGTGATCCTGAATTTATTATGCATTAAGGAAGAGCTCCAGAGCTGAGGAAAAGCACTCTGTGCAAAGGGAGAGGAGGAGGGGAAAGAGACAGAAGGACAGCTGAATTTTAAAAAGGACTATTGAACACTCCTTTGCTGTCTGTCTCAGAAATGTCACGCTGACAGTAACATGAGGAGAACGTGAAATTTATGAAAGAAATGAATTTATGTGGATTAGATACACTTTACCCTGCACTTCAGTTGTGTAGGGCTGAGAGTCTACAGCACCCTGCCTGATTAGAGGGGCTAGAATATCACACATTGCTCACTGAAATAAATTAAAATGATAAATTATTTCAGTTCAGTTAATTAGTGAATGAAGCTTGCAGAATCTCTTCAGAAAAGCATTGAAAATAAAATGACATGCTCAGGAGAGGTTATATAAAAGCCTTAGGTCACTAGGCCCAATACCATGTGTAGTCTAGATGGGTATAAATTCCCCAGCATTAGCCTGAGGAACAGTGAAACAGTTCTCTAGTATGATGTAGCCATGGCTGGAAATGAGCTGGAATGTTCTGGAACAACATTCCATGAGTAAAATCCAAAAGGGAAGCTCAGATCTCACCCATGGTCCAAAATCACATATTGGTAGGTGGACTGGCTACACAAAAGCATCCATAGGTGTGAGTGAATGTGTGAGTGTGTGTCACCCTGCCAAAGACTCCGGATCCACCGCAACCCTGAACTGGATAAGTGGTTACAGACTATGTTTTTAATGTTATCAATTAATTCATTCATTTTGTTCAGTTGATCTTCTACTGCAAATGAGATGAGTTCTTCAACTCTTCAAACGCCATTATATTTAATAGAGGAAATACAACTGATTAAACCATTAAATTAGTATTTTTAACATACACATTTATATGTAAAATTTGCCAGAAACAGGCATTTAAATCAGTATTTTCTATTTTTTTTTTCACTCCCAGTTCAAGTTCCTTTGGGATGATTGGAATTTGTGATCCAAATCTAATAATCCAGTATCAGGACCTGACCTCACAGTACTGTTCCAACATGTAGTATACATTCAGGGATTGGACAATGAAACTGAAACACCTGGTTTTAGACCACAATAATTTATTAGTATGGTGCAAGGCCTCCTTTTGCGGCCAATGGGAATGACATATACAAGTCCTGCACAGTGGTCAGAGGGATGTTAAGCCATTCTTCTTGCAGGATAGTGGCCAGGTCACTACGTGATGCTGGTGGAGGAAAATGTTTCCTGACTCGCTCCTCCAAAACACCCCAAAGTGGCTTAATAATATTTAGATCTGGTGACTGTGCAGGCCATGGGAGATGTTCAACTTCACTTTCATGTTCATCAAACCAATCTTTCACCAGTCTTGCTGTGTGTGTTGGTGTATTGTCGTCCTGATACACGTCACCGCCTTCAGGATACAATGTTTGAACCATTGGACAGACATGGAGAGAGGTTGTATTTGCAGTAAAGAGAGGAAACAAACTAATTGTGGATCATTTTGGATTATCGTACTGATGTTAGGGCATCGGCCATCTATCACAGAAGCCACTATGACTGATCCCAAACATATTGAATGGCACTTCATCACTTCATCACTGAATGGCACTTCAGCACTTCATCACTCCAGAGAACCAGCTCCACTGCTCCAGAGTGTTCCATTTAAATTAATACATATTAAGGGAGAGTTTACAATGGAACACCTGTGTCCACTATATGTATATGATTAGTCTGGGTGTAACCCCAAGCTCTGGTCCACATTACAGGAATTTAGACAGGTTTGTTGAAAGCTAAGGAAGCCTCTATGCTTGGTTTTATATCTGAGTGTGAACTGATTACTGCCTCCAAACTTCCTTGTTATAGGTTTGTGTAACCAGGCTATGTGTGAGTGAGTGTGAGTGTGTGTGTGTGTGTGAGTGTTTGTGTGTCTGTGTGTGTGTGTTCGTTCCAGATGGTTCCTAAGTGATAATGCTGCGAATCCCGCTCCTCAAAGTGCTGCCTGAGAATGTGTGGGGTGAAAGAAAGCCGCCTCCTTTTTCTGGTGCTGGATTCATCCAGTTCCTCTGGTAATTGAAGCAGATATGATGTCTGATTCGTTTAAACACAAACAGCTCCCTGTACCGCTCTGTAGCCTCAGCACGCTTGTGGGTCTGGGCCAGGATGTTCTGTTGTTGTTTTTTGTGTTGAAGTTAATTAGTATAATTAAGGAGAATGAGTGTGTGTGTTAGTGCCAGTATGTGTATGCATGCGTTGGGGTGGAGGGTGTGGGGGGGTCGGGGGTTGGTATTGGCTCCTGATTGAAGTGCAAACGGATGGGCCCTCACTCCTGGAATGCTGCCAGGAGGAGCGGATGCGTGCTGGACACCGTTAGAGATGTGGTCAGACTGCCTTGCTACACTTGACACTGGGAGTAATTTGCAGGCTCATCCTAGGGCCAGGTGGTCTTCTTAAAGAGCCATCCACAGGGTCCCGGCCACCCCTGTCACTGTAGAACAACTGTATATCAAAGCTGAGGAGATATGATTACAAAATCCATTTGTGCTGCGCCGGACCCTTGGCGTATTTTGAAAGAGTGAGGGGAAGAGAATTGAGAAATGTCTCTTTGCCGGAGCTTTGATGTGGTGTCATTATGCTGATAATTGGACTTGCGGGTAAGAAATGTGGTCTCGTCTAATTTCCCATTTTTTAATTTTTGTTTCACACAAGACACACACACACACACACACACACACACACACATTAAAAAGAAATAATGTGCAGTTTAATGTGATAGGCCAGAGACACCTACAAACACTGGGGATGGGCTATGATGAAACTGGGAGAAAAAAAGGGGTGGAATATATTAAAAAAATGTTTAAAAACATCCTGTCATTTGTTTGCCAGACAAACTGCCTAACCAGTGACACATATACCCCCCCCCCTCTCTCTCTACTCTAGGCTGGCTGTAAAATGTCACTTCTGTGTGTGTGTGTGTGTGTGTGTGTGTATATAATGTTGGAAAAGCAGAGATTTGTTATTGTGTATTCAGCCATGGCTTAATATTGCCCAGCATTAAAGCATTAGTGGAGGTGGAATCCTCTTTTCAGTATTAAAGGTTACTAATGGCGATATTGTATTTCCCCTCCATCCATTATTCTTAGCGCACACTTCAGAACTTCCATCCATACACCCCTCCATCAGCTACATCAGGGCTCAAAGCGACTCTATAAATACATTTACTCGCTCTCGTACTACCGTGGGGAGGCATAATAGTGAATGGGCGTAATGCAAAATTACTCAAATTGTCAGGTGTCAAACCGCATGTACTTTTACACAAAGCATGACAGATTCTCTTGACTGATATCATAGCTTTCTTCCTCGCTACTGTAATAGCTTCCACACGGCACAGTACAGTGAAACATTTCAAGGTCCACACGCTCACGCTCTTCAACAAGCTCTGCCATGCCAGAGGTAGAGGTCAACGATGCTGCAATGACCCACTGACCCATACGGACAACACATATGATTCAGCAATGTTAAATCCTCTAAAGATTCTTCATTCTAAACCTGAACACATCTGATATAGGAAAGACTTTCACTTAGAAGCTTAATGTAGGCGTGATTTTTATGGAGATATTGCAGTAGAGGAGTGGTTTGAGGAGTGTATACACTTCAAATGTTTACACGGCACTACATTTTCACACCTGAAACCTTCCAGAAGACTTTTTCACAAATGGTGTTTCATTATTTACTTAGATAACTTAATATAAATTTACTTAATAGATTTACGTAATATATAAATACAAAGTGGTTTACTAGTTTTACATTATTATTATAAAATACTAAGTATATAAATCCCTACATCAAGAGCTCCATAATTAAATACATACACTACTTAAAGGAGCATGCCAGATAACATGTCCATGTAATGATTTAACATGATTCATAGTCATTTTATGATCACTAAGTGAGCTTATTTGGTGCTGTTCCACTTAATCACACACGTTGTTGTGTACGTAAAGAAGAAGTACAGAAACAGCACTGTAAGCTGTTGTGTGAGAGCTATAAACAGGTGAAGTTCCTGCTATTTCTAAAGCTTACATGTAGGATTATGGTTATGGCTAAAGATATCATTGTCTTTTGTGAAGGCATACATTCACCAAGGCCTCAGATTCACTTTAAAATATCACCAATGTCCCAAGAAAAACATGTATTTCCATTTTTGTTGATATTTTGGTAGTGACATTGTTTAAACCCAGTAGCTGTTATTTACACAGTGTGATAATAGCATGGTGAATGGACTCATGGTAATGCTCCACAATTCCTTGGAATTAAATCTAATTTTTCATACATTCAATTCCATTGCAAGATTAGGTTTTTTCCTTCTCCTGTAAAATTACTGTCATGGAGACAGATGTATTCCATCCGAAAATGTCGTCGATCTGGTAATTTAGTGTTGTACTTTGAATATTTAGAGCATTTGTGAAGAAAAATGTTTAAGTAGGTCATACTTGAACCCATAGTTTATATTCTTTTTGATTATATTTTGTCTTGATATTCCAATTATTTTCCTTTAACTGTGTGTAAATTCATGATTTAGGTTTACAGTAAACAAATATTGTTCTTAAGAGAACAGCTTAAACAAATTTTAACCAAAAATTATGTTTTCAAGCAAGTGTCTTTATTTCTTTTTTATGTTAAACTTTAGAACCAACTTCTTTTCTGCAGGTTGCCTGTACTGGACTTGCATGCGGTCAGACTGCTCTTCTAATTATCTCTGAATCATCCGGAGCAATGATATGAGCAGCTGGAATCTTCACAACTCGGCCCACAACTGGAGTTCTTCAGTGCTTCAATACTCTAGTCACATCTTATTTTCAATGCCCACAGTGAGGACAGCCACTTTAACAGTAGCAAATATCTTTGCAAACAATGGTATAGACCTTCAGTTTAATTAAATACAAATATTTCAAAAGTGCATTTGAAATACGATGACTTTCTATATGACTAATTTGTTATATTGTTAAATGCTAAGATAAACAGTTCAAAATTATGTAATAGAAATAAGGCATTATACGCTGCATTTAAAAAAAACTTTATTAATATTTTAATACATTCAGTTCATTAATTACTCAATATAAAAATATTCAGTTATAATTTATTTTAAAATGCACTATAATAATTTATAATCTATAATCATTTTGGCCAAATTATTTATACCCACTTATTTGATACCCACTTTTCAAATATGTCAAACAGCAACATGAATTTGCCAAAAGTATGTGGATACCCACTCACCCTAGATTTCTCATGAAATTAAGGGCATTAATATGGAGTGTGTCCCTCTTTGTTGCAGTTGTAACTAAAAAATTTTGAGAAACTCTTAGACCTACAATACATTTTGGAACATTGCTATGAATATTTGATGGCATTCAGCCACAAGAATGTCAGGTACTGATACTGCATGATTAGTTCCTGATTTCAAACATTTTTGTAGGCCTGAGGACCATCCACGAGCCAAAAAATTGTCATCCTAAGTCTTGAAACTGACCCCTGATTGGTGATAGGACGAAGTGGGTGGAATTAAAATAAATAAAGCAAAATACATTTAAATCTAATTTGGCACATATTGTGCTGACAAGACGTGCTGAAAGGAAGAATGTTCAGAGTCTTGTTTTGGCTTAGTGCAGGCAGAAGCGTGAACATGAGCCAAGCATTATATGCAGAGCGGTATTTAAATCTAGTGCATCAGTCGAGGAACAAACACAAGTCAAGATCAAAGGCTTCCTGCTCTAAAAACACATTCTCTCTCTCTGTCTATCTCTGTCTCTCTTCCTCATTCTCTGTGTCTCTCGCCCCTGTCTCTGGACAAACAGTGGGGTAAAAATAAGAGCTGAACTCGAAGGGCTAAAAAAAAAAAAAGCATCTGCATTGTTTTGAGTGACAGTATGGTTCCAGGCAGCTGAGCAGTTGGCCTCTTGCCTGTCCACTCTGATGAGAGATATTTGTCATTTCTGAGTGTGTGATGACCCATGTGTTCTGAGATAGACACCCCAGGAGAGGTCAGCATAAGGGTTCTGTTGGCATAGTCACACATTAAATCTCATCATAAACACACACACACACATAGATGGAGAGAGCCTGTGTCAATCAGAGTCAGAAGCATTCGTATCTGTTAGTGGGCTGGGGCTTGAGAGGGGTCAAGAAAAGACCACAGAGAGCTTTCAGAAAGTGCAGGAGAGCTAAACCACACTCCATCTCAAGCCATAATTGACAGGACTGCTTTCTCCCAGTGATCCAGATAAGGAGTTTTGTTCTACCAATGTTTTTTAGCTATTGCACTAGCTACACAATTGCTTTTACACCATTACCTAGAGTGAACATGATGTGAAACTCCATTACTGATGTACACCATCAAAAAAGATACTGAACATGTACATTTGAATTTACTGAAAGTACAGTGTAAATGCCCCCTTAAAAATGCAACCGTGGCCTTAAAATCGAGTTGTGATCAATCCATGACTGAAAAATTCTACAGTACCATGACAATGAGAGTGAAAGGTACCATCTTTTCTCTTGTCAAACCATGACAAGAGTCCTGAGAGTTAATCCATCAGTTACACAGTTTCAGTGTAAATCACCACATTTTGAAAAACTTTTGTAAATTACACAACCAAAGTTAGGAACTGTGTCCCAGTGGCCGCTCATAACATGGGTTTGGATTGTGTCAGGTAAAACTTGGTGCAGAGGCCTGAGTGTGGTACTCAATATCACCACCCAACTGAGCACCGCACCTGAGTTCCTGAAGGTTGAGGAGTAAACTGATGTGTTAACTGTTGCTGATAGTTTTGTAAACGCAAGAATGAGTTTGGTGTGTTCTCCCTGTGTCTGCGTGGGTTTCCTCCGGGTGCTCCGGTTTCCTCCCACAGTCCAAAAACACACATTGGTAGGTGGATTGGTGACTCAAAAATGTCCATATGTGTGAGTGTGTGTTGCCCTGTGAAGGACTGGTGCTCCCTCCAGGGTGTGATCCTCCCTTGCGCTCATTGGTTCCAAGTGAGCTCCAGACCCACCGTGACACTGAACTGGATAAGGGTTTTAAAAAAAATGAATAAATTAATAATTGTGACATTAAATTGGGTTGGGAATCAAATCCCAATGCTATCCTCTACACTAACCAACATATTTACAACATTCTAGTACCACACAACACAATTCAGCACAGTGGAACCAGAAAGCAATGTTTAGAGCATTGCCACAGCTATCTTTTAGGATAGCAGTTTGCATACTGGTGTGTTCTCCCTGTGTCCGCGTGGGTTTCCTCCGGGTGCTCCGGTTTCCTCCGGGTGCTCCGGTTTCCTCCGGGTGCTCTGGTTTCCTCCCACAGTCCAAAAACACACATTGGTGGGTGGATTGGTGACTCAAAAGTGTTCGTAGGTGTGAGTGAATGTGTAAGTGTGTGTGTGTTGCCCTGTGAAGGACTGGCGCCCCCTCCAGGGTGTGTTCCCGCCTTGTGCCCAATGATTCCAGGTAGGCTCTGGACCCACCGCGAACCTGAACTGGATAAGGCTTACAGATAATGAATGAATGAATGAGTTTGCATACTGAAAGTAATAGAATTCTAAATCATAATATAAAAATGTTATAATCTATGTTGCTCTTCAGTATTATACGCACAAATTTTTGGAGAAATATTTTTTGGAGAAGTCCGTCTAAATGATTGAAGAGAGGTATCCTAGAACTATATTTATAGTGTTGATATCCCGGTGATTTGTTATGCTATATCTGCTGAAATGCATTATCTTTCATGTGATTATTGCCATAACATCACAAAAAGATAAGTAACCTGTCCAAAATATTATTTATGATCTACATTTTTCTTAGGCTGTTCTGAAGAATATTACTGTGGAGAATATTGTGCCATAGTGATGTAGCCATATCACAACACGCAAAACCCAGGGTTAGATCAATTTTAGCTTAAAGGCTAAGCATGGAAATTGGCTTCATAAGACAGGCCCTGGGTCAAGAGTAAACAAAAAGCAAATATGTTAACAATAAAGTGCAAGAAAAGACAGCAGGGGGAAAACAGGAAAGCATAAGGAACATTAAATAATGGCATAAGTGCAGCAGAAATGTAGAACAGACAGAGCTGTAAATGACTGCAGACAGAGGAGTGCAAATAGAGCAGAGGGATGGAATAGGCTATTGTATCTGGCAAAAAGTATAATACTGAAAAGTCTATTAACAAAACAATAGCATGCAGCCCACACTGAAGCACAGCTGAAAGCTGACTGTATTACTGGCTGAAGGGAAGAAACTGCTTCAGAAGTGTCTTGTTTTGGTGATCAAGTGCCTGCACTGTCTGCCAGAAGGAGGTGGCTGAAACCTGCTGAAATATGCTAGGAAAAAGGATCAGGAACACAATATCAAAAATCTGCTTTTTCATAGCTGTTACTTTACTTTAACGGGGCCATCACCACTTTCTAATTTGGCAAACACTGTCAGTCCCAGTGTCGTGGCTGGTGACAAATGAGACAAAAAGATTTTGAAGGCTGTCCACTTCTCTTGTATGCGACAAAAGCTAAAAGTACACAAAGTTGGTATTCACAGCAGTGCCAGCTGCCACAGTGGGATGCATCAGTGAGACTGTGCTCTCTCACTCACACTCCCCCTTCTCCTCTCTCCTTCCGCCTCTGTGGGTCTCTCTGCCTCTATGTCTCTTGGTCAAGAGATGTCTGCTGTCACATATGCCAGAGCTTGTGACAACTTACACCTTTCCAGAGGCTGGCCTCCAATAAGGGTGTATGTGTAAATGGGTCTGTGTGTATATGTGTGTGTGTGTGTTTGTGTGTGGAGGCACATCTGGCCTAGCTGACAGAGCGGGGGAGGCTTCAGCAGCAGCAGGGAGAGCTGAGTGAGCTACAGTCAGCAGAGGAGAGGAGATGTCCTGTGACGTGCCGAGAGGAGGAACAGCAGGGCTCAGTGGAGATATAAACCAGCCCACAATACGTTCAAAAGGCAGTTCACACAGAGAAATGGCAGATGGTAAGTGGTTTGAATGCACGTTTCAACAACAGGCCGACTGTTTGTGGATCTGAGCTATGTGAGGCCAAACAAGCATATACAATCAGACAGAGGCTTCAGGCCAAATGCACGAGGGCTCCTGGGTATACATGTGTGTTTGTGTGTGTATATATATATATATATATGTGTGTGTGTGTGTGTGTGTGTGTGTGTGTGCTTGTTTTTGTACATTTTCAGGACCAATATGCCTGCTCCTTCAGTATTTTAAGAGGTTTTGTGGTTGTTGTTTAGTTTAAGTTTGGGGTTTTACAGGGTTATTACAAAATTGTCATCAGAGGAAAACCTTGTGTTTGCAAAAAGAGTTTCAAAATACAAACCGGATTCCAAAACAGTTGAGACAATAAACAAATTGTGAATAAAAACTGAATGCAATGATGTGGAGGTGCTAACATCTAATATTTTATTCAGAATAGAACACAAATCACAGATCAAAAGTTTAAACTGAGAGAATGTATCATTTTAAAGGAAACATATGTTGATTCAAAATTTCATGACAAAGTTGGGACAAGACCATTTTTTACCACTGTGTGGCATCCCCCCTTCTTCTTACAACACTCAGACGTCTGGGGACAGAGGAGACCAGTTTCTCAAGTTTAGAAATAGGAATACTCTCCCATTCATGTCTAATATAGGCCTCTAACTGTTCAATCGTCTTGGGCCTTCTTTGTCGCACCTTCCTCTTTATGATGCGCCAAATGTTCTCCATAGGTGAAAGATCTGGACTGCAGGCTGGCCATTTCAGTACCTGGATCCTTCTCCTACGTAGCCATGATGTTGTGATTGCTACAGAATGTGGTCTGGCATTATCTTGTTGAAAAGTGCAGGGTCTTCCCTGAAAGAGATAATATCTAGATGGGAGCATATGTTGTTCTAGAACCTGAACATAGTTCTCTGCATTAATGGTGCCTTTCCAGACATGCAAGCTGCCCATGCCACAAGCACTCATGCAACCCCATACCATCAGTGATGCAGGCTTCTGAACAGAGCGTTGATAACAACTTGGGTTATCCTTGTCCTCTCTGGTCTGTATGACATGGCGTCCCAGTGTTCCATAAAGAACTTCAAATCGTGACTCATCTGACCACAGAACAGTCTTCCATTTTGCCACACTCCATTTTAAAAGACCCCTGGCCCAGTGCAAACGTCTGAGCTTGTGGAGCTTGCTTAGAAATGGCTTCCTCTTTGCACTGTAGAGTTTCAGCTGGCAACAGCGGATGGCACGGTGGATTGTGTTCACTGACAATGCTTTCTGAAAGTATTCCTGAGCCCATTCTGTTATTTCCTTGACAGTGGCGTTCCTGTTTGAGGTGCAGTGACGTTTAAGGGCCCGGAGATCACGAGCGTCCAGTAGAGTTTTACGGCCTTGACCCTTACACACAGCAACTGATCCAGATTCTCTGAAACTTTTGATGATGTTATGCACGATTGATGATGATAACTTAAACGTCTTTGCTATTTTACACTGGGTAACACCATTCTGGTATTGCTGCACTATCTTTCTGCACAACAATGGTGGAATTGGTGATCCTCTTACCATCTTAGTTTCAGAGAGACACTGACACTCTGAGAAGCTCTTTTTATTTTGTTGTCAATTGACCTAATTAGTGTTAATTGGTCTTCCAGCTGTTCGTTATATGCTCAATTTCCTTTTTCCTGCTACTTGTCCCAACTTTTTTGGGATTTGTTGATGAAATTTTGAATCAACATATTTTTTCTTTAAAATGTTACATTTACTCAGAATAAACTTTGGATCTGTCATCTATGTTCTATTCCGAATAAAATATTGACATTTGCCATCTCCACATCATTGCATTTAGTTTTTATTCACAATTTGTTTAGTGTCCCAACTTTTTTGGAATCCAGTTTGTAGGAAAAATATTTTTTAACTTTGCAAGACTAATGTATTTTAGGGCAGTTTCTATTGATTTGTTTATACAGTGTAAAGGGCAAATAGTATTTTCAAATGAACAAAATAGATTTGAGGGTAATATTCTTAGTCCACACACACACACACACACACACACAAACACATTGTTATATATATATATATATATATATCCATCCATCCATTATCTGTAACCGCTTATCCAATTTAGGGTCGCGGGGGGTCCAGAGCCTACCTGGAATCATCGGGCGCAAGGCGGGAATACACCCTGGAGGGGACTATATATATATATATATATATATATATATATATATATATATATATATATATATATATATATATATATATATATATATATATATATATATATATATATAAATGATAAATAAATATCATATAATATAAATAAATAATGAACTGAAAATTGTCCAACCACTAAAAATATCTCACTGATGAAGGACTAGAGGACGACCAGCACAAAGTGTGCAGCAACAGATGAGCTACAGTCTCTGACTTTACATCTATGAGGTGGACCAATGAAGTAGGTGTGTCTAACAGAGTGGACAATGAGTGGAAGCAGTGTTTAAAAACTCCAGCAGCACTGCTGTGTCTGATCCATTCATATCAGCACATGGCACATTAACTCAAAAACATCACATCAGTGTCACTGTAGCACAGAGGATGACCCACCACCCAAATCATACCTGCTCTGTGGTGTTACTGACCATTGAAGAAGAGGGTGAATTGAGGATAAGGGCGGCACCAGTAGCGCAGCTGGTAGTGCTGCTGTCACACAGCTCCAGCGTCCTCTTGTGTTGTTGGGTTCGAACCACTCTCCGGGTGACTGTCTGGGTCTGGATGAGTTTTCTCCGGGTGCTCCAGTTTCACATGTTGGTAGGTGGATTGGCGACTCAAAAGTGCCCTTTGGTGTGAGTGTGTAAGTAAACGTGTGAGGGTGTGTTGCCCTGCGAAGGACTGACAACCCCTCCATAGCGTGTTCCCGCCTTGCACCCAGTGATTCCGTGTAGGCTCTGAACCCACTGCAACCCTGAACTGGATAATCAGTTACGGACAATGAATGATTGGAAGTATGCAGAGTAATAGATGGAGTACTGTTTATAATTTAGAACTATAAAGTGCTCCTATAGTCACACAAGGTCACAAACATATGTATGACTTAATATCCTGAGGATGTGTGTGTGTGTGTGTGTGTGTGTGTGTGTGTTTATACAGGCTTACCTCCCAGTCTTCTGTCCTCCATCTGTCTCATCTCCAAGTCTAATGCATCCACCATATAGAGGCATTTGTGTCACCTTTGCCTTTCAGTCCGATACTCAACCACTCTTTTTTGTCTGATTTTCTCATTACTGGCAGCACGTGGCACGCAGGCAGGGTGGGCCGATATTCTGGCAGTCATGATTATGCACTGAGAGAGAGACAAGGGCACAAAGCTTTAAGCAACCTCTCCACTTCACCTGCCCATGATAGACTTCATCAACACAGTGGGGGGAAAAAAAGGAAGCAAGAAAAAAAAGAAAAAAAAGAAAAAAAGTGCACTGAGAGTGAGCAGCCTCTAGTGATGGAAATGGGTCATGACGAGCCCAGTCAAGATGTGTCTCAACAGCAGATCCTAGTGGTGGTAAAAGGCCAAGGAGCAGCCTGTCGAATGAGTGCAGTTATGAAGCCTCCACTACTCTCCTGCACACCTCTCTCTTTTTCACAAATACTCCTATCATTTCCTCTCATCCCACACTCTGTCAGGGGCCACGTTAAAGGGCCCTGTCAGCCATGTGCAGAATTAAGTGCAGTACCTGACACCACGGCACAGAGTAAGTGCGTATGGAGGGGTAAAATGCAAAAAAATAAATAAATAAATAAATAATGAAGTGAGCGTCTGCCAACCGTATGATTTAGATATGCATTGGAATGAAGTGATGGGAAATAATCACGGCTAAATGGCTCCTCATTATGAAGCACTCCTCCCAATCATCCAGGATAAGCTGCAGGGCTGAGCCACACCACCACATCCACTGGCTTTAATGGCCAATTTATCCTTACTACAGCTGTCCGTAGAGACCCTCCATCCAGTTTGGGATTCTGCCTTATTAAAATGTGTCACTATTAAGTTCCTAGCTGATGTTATACAGTCTGCCCATTGGTTTGACAATTAAGAGTGAAAAAATAGACTAAGCATCTGGTGTTATGTCTGGGTTATGTATATAATCCTGGTCTGAAGACCATGAGAACTGCACTATAGCTCTGCAGCAGAGCCATGGTTTTCTAGCTGAAGCCTCTCAGGCCCCTCTCCGGAGCTTACTTGCTGCACAAAAGACCACTTCCTTTTACCTCAAGGCAATTAAGAGGACAGCGAAGCAAAACAAAACCGCCTCTTACTGCCCTACTCTGGGAACAGGGTCTATGTTTATTATTAATAATTGTAGTCCCACTCCAGGCTCAAATGAGGGCCTTAGGAGATCATAAATTGACCAGATACACAACCCACTATTTAAGCATTTATTTAATGTGGTTGTTTTTTAAGAGGGGTTCTAGGCAAGGTAAGGCCTTTGTTAATATTAACTAATCACATGCAGCAATGTGACAGAAAAGCATGACATGAAGTATGGGGCTTTAGAGTCGCTGCACATGAGTCTAAAGTGGGCTTGAGGGATATAAACCCACTCCCTCCAGCATTAGGCTGTGGAGGAATGGAACTGTTGGAAAAGCTGGAGTAACTTATGTGATGCACAACAAATCTTCCAAATTTAGTGACTGATGCTTATGGTGCAGTGGCCCTATATCAGCAATTCCTCCCAGCTCCAGTGCCAGGTGTAAAGCTTTCACAGAAGATATAGAATTAATTTAAAAAGAAAAGTTAAATAAGCAGGTGTCCACCCTAAAAGAATAAGTCATTTATTGTTTCATTCATTTTCTGTAACAAATTCTACCTGGAAACATTTGGCACAAGGTAGGAACACACCCTAGACAGGGCACAGTCATTCACACCCGTGAACAGTTTCACTGGACTGTGGGCAGAAACAGTAGCACATGGAGGAGCCCCACACAAACACAGGGAGAACACATGAAACACCTCATAAGCAGTGACTCGGGGCAAGGATCTATCCCACAACCTGAGGACTCTGGAGATGTGGCAGAGACTTTCGTACCTACCTGGTGTATTACTGTGCCACCACATAAACAGAACATAAACAGTAAAACACATCCACACAGTTTTTTTTTTCCATTTCAGCATTTTTGTGCAATTTATCTGTATTATCAAGTACATGTTGCATGCTGAGTGGTTAAACTGTCACTTCACAGCATGTGGTGTGCAGTAGTGAGGCTGTCACTGAAATGAGATTAGAAGAGAAAAGTGCACCGTCATCGTGAGACAGCTAATTTTTCCCCTCGCTGATAAAGTTATTGTTGCCAGTCACAGCCTGGATCAGATATACTAACACTGCATGCCTGTATTTCTTTTATTTACTGGTACATTTCATTGTCCCCTGTCAAAACAATTTATATATCACACATTGTCAGCATCTGCAATCTTGCACCCTTTTCATTACAGACTATGCTATAAATCTGATTTAAACTGTATAGACATGAACTGAATTGAGGTGAATTTAATATATTTGTATTGGATCTCCTGACTTAACCAGCCTGGGGGATAAGCACAGCTTAGAAACTCCATAAAAACAAAACAAATGATTAGATTTACAAATACACGATATGGCCGTATGTTAGATTTGTTTGTCAGTCAGTTGTGGCAATAACAGGCTTTTTTCATCTCTTTCAGAGCTTTTTGGATAGTCCTGTGAGGATTCAATGTTATTCACGCACACAATGTTCATGTTGGGCACACAGCTCCAGCTCCAGTCACGCAGCTCCAAGGACCTGGAGGTTGTGGGTTCAAGACCCGCTCCGGGTGACTGTCTGTGAGGAGTTTGGTGTGTAGGTGTGAGTGAATGTGTTTGTGTGTCGCCCTGTGAAAGACTGGCGCCCCCTCCAGGGTGTGTTCCCACCTTGCAGCCAATGATTCCAGGTAGGCTCTGGACCCACTGCGACCCTGAACTGGATAAGCGGTTACAGATAATGAATGAAGATAACGAATGTTCATGTTGGATGATTAAATGTGGTTCACAAAAAAACATTCAATCTCTTATTCCAGTGTTATTCAAATCCTGAATTCAGGATATATCCCATTATAGTCTATGCTTGGCACTGACTTTAAACTCATGGGCAACTGCTCCATACACAGCAAATACACCACTGTTTAATCAACACTGTTATTATTAGTGTTAAATTAACACTGAGAGTCTTTGACGAGTGTTAAATTGTTACACACAGTGTTAACACTAATAGTGTTGACTTTACAATGGTGAATTTGCTGTGTAACATTCCAGTCATTGTATGCTTTCCTGAGAATATGATCAAATCTGTGCAGGAAAACTGATATACTGATAATCATTATGGCATAGTAAACAGCTCAGTAAAAAATCATATGTACAAAATGTTCCTCTTACCTCAGATAATGATCAGTTGAGATGTTTGGCACCACATGATCTGTTTTTACATAAAGATGTGTTAGAATTCAGCACAACACCTGTTGTATATTGACTACACACTGTATTTAGTTACATGCTAAAATTGTGCTCATTTGTACAGTTCAGAGTAAGGCATATGGTGTCCTAAGCAAAACTGACAAGACCGTGTGTCCTTAATGAAGTGCTGAATGCAGCTAGAGCAAGCAGAGAAAAACTTGGTGCATGTGTAGTATTTAAAGAAGTTTTACATTGTCGAAAAAGTGTATTAGAGTTATTTAAATTGATGTTTTGATAAAAATAATAAGAATAATATTACACAATGACTCAGTTGAGGAAAATACATAAGAAAGATACATATGCCCCAGTGGATAAAGGTGTTCAAATAGGTTTGTGTCCCTCTTTATCAGCTGTACGAGAACAGCATGTTTAAGCAGAGCAACATGGTGTTCAGTTCGATGTCACTGCTCTGATCTGTAGAGCGGGAGAGTTTGGATAGCTGCTCCTCCCCTAAACACTTATGGCTCTCCGAGACACAGCAGCAGCAGTAGGAGGAGAAATCAGCACAGGAAAAGGCATGCCAAAGGATATGAACACTGATTTACTGCCTGTGTGTGTGTGTGTGTGTAGCAAGCATTTGCTACCCTCTGCAATTTCCTATATTGCCTGCACCAAAGCAAATATTAGTCACTTTGATGCAGTGTCAGAAACTGATGCTATGGAAATGCCATAATACTCTACCATACCGCCTACCCTTTACTTCCAGCATTAAAAAATGAGGTCCAGCACTGTGACAGCCAACAAAAGCCACTGAAATATCGTCATAATACATTCTGAAAGCAGGTCAAAATATAGTTTGTTGATTTTATAACTGACAATATGTTAAAACATTCTCTTAAGGTACAATTGATTTCAACTCATTTTAATGCACTGTTACATTAACCAACTAGAAATACTGTCAATTTATTACTCCCCAAGCCACAATCCTCAATAGGACTAAAAGACTAATCACTAATTAAAATATAAAATGAAAAAAGCATTAAAAACATTAGTTAATCCACATACTAAAAGCTGATGCCTGTTTATTTGATATTAAATATGCTTTTATATTTGGTTGTATACCTGTTTCCCAATGAAAGAGAGAGAAGACTTGTATGAGTGGAAATAATTGCCCGCTGTTTTAATCAAGATGGTCGCCAGATAGACCGTCTTTCTGTAAATGATCTGTTCGTATTCTTACAGAAGATCAACAAAACACATCAAGCCACCAACTGTCATAGGAACACTTTCCAGATCAGTAGCATAAAGTGAGGAACTAACCCAGAGTCAGTACACAATCAAAACCACAAGGCAGCAGGTGCAATACTGACATCCAAACTGTCCAAGAAGAAGCTGAACTGCTTTTAGGATGAGCTAGCACACCAGCAGAGGAAGATAAATGACATCTTCTGGTCATATGACAGGTTCTGTTTGCACCATACACCTGTGCCTCTCACTTTATTGCATAGCTACACTTCTCGGCCTGTGTGCTTTGGCTTTTACAGTAGAAGGGAGTAAGTAATAAAATAAAAGCACCTTTTTGGTTTTGTCTAATAATTCAAAATATTTCAGGGTCAGTTTCCCAGAGCTGAATGCTTTGATCAAGTAGGGGTTCATTGCTGGCACTGCAGTGAAGTACTAGACTAGACATGATTTATGTTCTGTACATCAGCCCTTTGAGTTTTCTCAGTATTTACTCCTTTATGTAGAAACCGACATAAAACGCATGTAGGGTTTTTTATGTAGCGTTAACACAAAATATAATTGAAATATTTATGAAGATACAGCAGCACAGTGGCATTAAAGGTTCAGAGCCTGGGGATCTGGGTTTGATCTGGGAGACTGTCTGTGAGTTTGTTGTGGGTTCCTTCCAGCTGTTCCTGTTTTCTTCCACAGTCTGAAACACTGCTGGTAGGTGGATTGGTAAAATGTTTGAGAAACCCTGTGACTGGCTGACGCGGTGCACAGGTATTGTTCCAGGCTTGTGCCCATAGATTCCAGGTAGGCTCCATATACTGCTACTCTTCTCAAGATAAAGTGGTTAAAGAAGACGAATGACTGAATGAATGTTATATTTATGATACAGAATATGGCCGAGCAATTTTGTTGGGTGCAGATCTGCTCATATACCACCCCGATTAGGATTGGGGCGGTAAAATGAATAAGTAAAGATTTTGAACTGAAACAATCTAAAATCCTTATAATGGAACATTATTTATTTTATTAACTGCTATTATGAGAAACTGATTTATCACCATTAAAAATTATCAGTGTTTAGACTCCGTGTCCACTGCACACTTTCTTATTTTCCTATTCTAATGCACCTTTTTCAGCCAAAGAAGGACTTTTTCACGAACTGATGAGAGAGGTGCAGAGAAAATATTAAATTTTATAATTGTGTAGTTGCGGTTGGCTGAACAAATTTTGTTTATGTTATTTATTCATTCATTCATTCATTCATTCTTTGTCTATAACCACTTATCCACGTTAAGGTCACGGTGGGTCTGGAGCCTACCCAGAATAACTGGGCTCAAGATGGAAACCAGTTTTTGTGCCTAATATGTGTTTTGGACAGTTGGAGGAAACTGGAGCACTCAGAGGAATCCCACACACACACGGGGAGAACACACCCCCTCACAGAGAGTCACCCGGGGCAAGACTTGAACCCACAACCCCAGATCTCTGGAGCTGTGTGACAACTACACTACCTGCCTGTCTTAGATTTACTCCACCACACTATAAATTGTGATCTAGTGTCTAATCTCAGGACTGTTTTAAATAAAAATGGCTGTTTCTCAATACATCAAGTTCAAACTGCCGTACTTGTAGTATAAACTTGGCGAGTTTGACTCGAGGACGCTGTGGTCGTTATGCAATTGGAACTTGATGAGTCACTGTCTCCATGGTGCGAAAAAATTAATAGAGCTGAGGTTTGGTGCGTAATGCATTCTGGGATATCTGACTCTCTCAAGTCTACAGAAGTCAGGTTCCAGAGCATCATCAATATTTTGGAAGGAGCAAGAACACATCCAGGTATTTGAACTGTACTTAGCTATATGTGGACTTTAAAATGGAACAGTGCTTGAGACTGATGACGTTTCCCAAGAACACAAGTACAGACAAGAACACATATTGAGAAACATCTAATGTCTTCATCATCCATCCATGCAGAAAGATTGACCTGGCTGACCAACAGACTGAAATTCACCTCCCATTTGACAAAATCAGGAACTTCTCCAACACTGTGCACTTTCCAGAGTTAACCCCCCACCCCAAACAACAAAAAAAAGACATCCTATTAACACTCCTGGTTAATCTCAAGGACCCTTCATAATACTTTGAGGGAGTTTTTCCTCTCTCACTTAATGAATTTCTGTATTTCTGTTTCGTGACAATGCCAAGTTTTCAAAAGCGCTATACAAATAAAAAATTGAACTTAACGCTTCAGTAATATTCTATTCACATTCTGATGAAATACAAGTTTCTCATACTTACTGAAGATGTGGCACACAGCATACAACAATGCCATTTTTTCTTTTATTGACAGGATCACAGTCTACAGACTCATGCAGTCTCACAGAGGAAGCATGAGGCCAATCCATCACCTCCATTATAGAGGAGACCTAACCAGCAATAAGAAATAAGTGCTGAAATGTTCATCCCACATTTTCCACCATTCTGGACACTTATTCTATATGATATGCCCAGGGAAACCCCCAGATATGAATTTGCCACAAGTCTAAATCTGCAGATAAATCAGATTTGAAAACCCAAGCTGACCAGGTCAACGAGGCACAGCCTGAGGGAGCCTTATATTTACTCCCTAGCCCTTCGTTCAAATTCACATTTTGTGCCTAAGTATTTATTCCTCCTGTGAGAGAGAGAGGACTAAAGGGGGCAATGTGTCGTTTCAAAGCAAACAAACCCACTTTAGGCCAGAAGACATATTTATTCTGCCATCTCCGGGTGAACTCACAACTTCTGAGAAGCTCCTGAATGAGAAATTCAAAATAAAATCCATTATGAATTCTCCAGTGCAATGGCAGTTAAACTATCCAAGTTCCATCTACAAACAGACAAAAATTCAAGAGGGGATGGCAAGTTATAACTCTGCTACCCTATAAAGAATTAATTGGATTATAATTGTTTGGTCATGAAGTATGAAAAAACATTGTTTTTGCAGATATAATAAATGCTACTTTAAGTATGTACAGTACCAGTGAAAAGTTTTACAGATCTTCTCATTAGTCATTGGTGAAACAGGGCAATTCAGTGTATAGAACTGTGTACCAGCCCCTACCTCTGCACAATCCAAGTTATGGTCTTAAACACATTAAGAAGGTGAGCAGTTCTACAAATAAAATCTTGACGAGGCCACAGCTGTTCACTGAAAACCGTTCCAGGTGACGACCTCATGAAGCTGATTGAGAGAACGCAGTGGGTCCGCGTGGGTTTCTTCAGAGTGCTCTGGTTTCCTCCCATGGTCCAAAAACAAATGCTGGTAGGTGGATTGGTGACTCAAAAAGTGTCCCTAGGAGTAATTGTGTGAAAGTGAGTGTGTGTCACCCCGTGGGGAAGGCTGCCTCCCCCTCCAGGGTGTGTTTCCACCTTGCGTTTAGTGAATCCGTGTAGGCTTTGGACCGACCACAACCCTGGGGTGGATAAGTGGTTGCAGACAATGGATGGATGGATGGATGGATGGTTCCAAATTGTACTAAGATGTACAGCGAGCAACAAGAGAGTAACCATTGAGGATTACCAGTTGATTGCCCACCTAACTCACACCAGACATTATATATAAACATAGCGTTTTGGGCTCTATTTTGGTTCGTATGATTTGGTCCAAATTTACCCCAAGACAAATGTCTTGTTTCAGACCATTTTAAAACAATTTCAGACATAGACGCATGTCATTTTCAAATGGCTGAAATGTTATACATAAATATACATAAAAAACTGAAGTTTCAATGTAAGTTCCAGGAAATCAAATCCCCAGTGTTTACTCTTGATGCTCGCTGTACATAAACCTCAGTAAAGGTAGAAACCACTTAGTAATACGTACTGATACTTATAGAGATGTACTGATACTTATTACACTGTAAATACCAGGAAAGTTCACACTAGAACACAGCATGTTACACTATAAGTATAGGGGAAAATATGCCGTAATTACAGGGAATGTACACACTTAAAATGGGCTGCATTATAAAGCTTTACCCTGAAAAGCCCAAAGAATTAATATCAACAATTAAAATACCCAATCATAAGCATTTATTTATAAGAATTTTTACTTAATTAACAAACCATGGTCAATTTTTTTTTTTAAAAAAAGGTCCTTTCTCAAAGAATGATTGCAAGGAATTTCACCATCTTCTTTTCATAACATTGTTTTAAAAATACTGAGAATATAAAGAAATCTTTATGTGTAAAGGGCACCAATGAAAACCAATTGAATGCTCATGACCTTCAAGCCATCAGATGGTACTGTGTAAAAAAATCTGTTTTATGTAATAAATATAACTATATTGGCTCAGACAAATGTTATGTCAGTACACTTCAGTGCTGTGTCAAACAACATAACATTCTACTGCGTAAAGTAGAAACCATTTTTCAACATTATCCATAAATATAGCATGCTCCTCTGAACTAGAGAAGATCTGAGATAAACTGATGCAAATTGGAAACATGTGGTGTGATCTGGTAAGTGCATTTTTCAGATTGTTTTAGAAATAATAGATATTTTGACAGTAAAAGGACCATCCCATCTGTTACCAAAGCACAGCATCTGTCAGGGTATTAAGGGTGTGTTTGTGCCAATGGAATAGGACATTATACATTTCTGAAGGCACTGAGAGGTACATAAAAATATTGAAGCAGAATATGCTACCATCTAAATGACATCTTTTTCAAGAATTCCCTTGCTTTTAGCAAGACAAAGAGTGTGGCTTGGTAAAAAGGGAGTGCATGGGCTATATATGCTACGTTGACCCTGTAAGCACTTTCTGGAACATGATACAGTCACTGTATATAGAAAAATCAAGTTAAATATTTGGAACTAATATTACAATTGAAATTAGGTTTTCATTTTCAAAACCTATATAATATGTTCTGCCATTTCTTTTCTACAAAACGTCATTTCAAAATTTATAATGTTCAATTCAAACTAATGCCCCTGTTCTTTCATAACAACTGTTAAAAATAAAGCTTAAAGCTTCTTAAATACAGAATAATACTTGTATATGTGCTTTTTCTCACTAGTCTGAATGGGATTTTTTACTGCCATTTTTAAAGCTTGCCCAATCTAGCAACAGATGCTAAGAATAAGAACACAATTAGACAGGCTAATTTATACATTATACATACCTCATTAATGACATGGGGTTTCTGAAAAGCAAATCTTCTCCAGAGACTACAGGCCTGTGACTAAGTGGTGTTCTTACAGCAGTCTGCAGAAGAAAAAATATGAGGCATTCTTAGTGATCACTTCTCATTGAAGTATCTGGATCAGCTTCATTGCTGCAGAGAAAAAGAAGGTTGTCTCCATGGTGACTTTCCAGCCCAGTCACCTCCAACTTTCCACAGAGCAAACTTGCTTTGAATGACGCCAGTAAAAAAGGTATCTTTGTTTAAGACTAAATGGGACTATTATTGCAATATATTTCAGCTCAAAAATGCTTCTGAAAATGAAGCTTAATTATTCCACTTTGAACAATAGATGATGTTCTACTTGTGCATGTTTAAAACAGGTGAGCAGGCATCAGTAAAAAATCCAATTGTAGACCAAAAAAGAAGGAGCACCGTCTTGAAATATTGCCCACATTTTTTGCAAAAGTAGATGCTAGTCTTGTCTGCATAGACTCTTTGGGAAAAGCTGGCTTCATCCTTTCTGAATCTGGGTCACGCAGTTTGGGTCGAGATCTTGAACATGGAGTGCTTGAAGCCTAACTGTGAAATGGGCAATCACAATGGTCTCTGAGCAGAGTCTAAAAGCCATTCATCATCATCTTCTTTTGACTCTGAAATGTGGTGCGGCATTGCCACTTGTCTGACTCTTCAGATGATACAGATCCTGGGCTTAAGGACGGTGCCTTTTTTGTTCTATTTTCACAAAAATCCTTTCACTAGTTGGAGTTATTTCTTTTTCATTTTTATACAATAGACTAGTTTACACAAATAAGCTGCGGGGAACCCTGAGGGCCTTCTAGACATTCAGAAAAAGCCCAATAATTTAGATAAAAAACATGTCTGCAATTATTTCCATTAATCTTCGTGGTTGTTTTATTTAAACACTACATATAGAGTATTGTTGTTATATTCTTATTTCAAGTTGTAGTTTTAAACATAAGGATTAAATTCTTGAAAATGATTCAAGCTGGATATTTTACTCAGTGATATTTAGACAGCTGCAGATAATCAAGCTCACCTTTGTTTAGGACTGAACTGAATACCTAATGTTAATTACCAATATAATTTGAAACATACAGAACATACAGTGAAATACAATAACCAGATATGTTACCATATATGGGAGGAAATTGTGGAAAAAAAAACCCACTGCATCATATTTTCTGGAATTCAGTTGTTAGAAATTTAAAACCTCTTTTAAAAAATCTGTAAAAACCTTCATGTAATTGTTTTAAACTTAGTGAATGTAAACATGTTTTTATGGCCTCTTTATCGCTCAAACTGAAAGCTTTGCTTTCACAATCACCAAGCATTGTCTTCACTGTATACACATTAAAGTTGGGGACATACTGAATAAACAGTGACACACGTATTATAACAGCATTCATGACAAGCTTCTATCAATGAGTCGCATTCAAATGATTTTCTTTGAAGAGAAAAATTTAGTGTCCTTGGACAAAGCTTGACGTAATATAAATAATAGCAATGTCAGAGACTGAAAGCAAGAAAAGCCTGCTGCTATAGAGAAACGCAGAGATAATGGGGAATCTGCAGGCTTTTAGAGCACAGCAGTGTGTGTAGTTATCACACAGAAGAAGGGCTTCAGTGAAGACTCTTAAGTAGCTTCATTGGGGGAGCCTGAGGGCGCCAAGCATCAGGCCAGTTACTCTGTATTATTATTATCTGTAGGCTTCAGCGGCTGTTATGTTGAAGGGTTACTCCTATAGCATCAGCTTTGATGTAGTTTTGGAATGACTGATGCTAAAAGAGATCTTTCATTGGTCTTCCATTGCCTATTATGCTGCAGAAGCGGTGACTGAATTTCCAGAAGCTATGCCTTTTCCTTTTTTTTCTTGTTCATCAGAAGCAGCCTTTTAGGTCATGAATGTATCCAAAGTGTGATCAAAGTGTTAGGACATGTCTGAATAAAAGCAAACACCCAATGTGGGCTGTGCTGCTCAGTGGTAGGGGCCAAATGAGATAATTAGTCTTGATCTCTGTTCAAATTCGCCCACCATGAATTAGCACTGTTATTGTAAACACTGTAGCCTTCGAAAGGGCTTGACAGGCTTTTGTTTTTGATTAATTACATTTGATAATGAGTCTCACTGTTAGACATGATTATTACATCAATGGGGTAATTAGTGTTTATTTTGGAGTTCGCTTTATGAATTATGCAAAGTAGCAAATATGAGAAAAAAAAAACATAAGCCTGTTTGACTCTGGTGTGGCGCACGCAAAAAAAATGTTGATGTTAAAAAGGTCAGCATATTAAATTTATATCTTGGCTTTTGGAAAAGTTATAAAAGGTGCTGCTATGTTACAGCCACCGCATCTATTGACTTCCTTTTTCTGCTCTTTCTTTCATCCTCTATTCCCACTGGCCAGTGACAAGAATGAAAAAGTAGCACCAGAGGAAAGGCCAGGAGAAACTGAAGTAATTACCAGGTCATGAGGTCACTGTGAATAGCAAGAAGAATAGGGCAGCATGAAGAGGATAGCGGAAAAAAAGCACTCAGCACATAGCAGTCCACAGAAGAGCAGTATACAGACACGAGAAAGAAGTAAATGAAGTCACGCCACAAGAATAGGCATGTTTGGGTTAAACGTGTTTAATACTGTAATTACATACCAATTAATGCAGAACAATAAAGACAACAATTAGAAGGCAGTTAGGCACGATTAGGGCTGTACGGTGCATTAAAACTGTAATGACACATTAGGGAGAGGAGCCCTCTGGGCTGAAGGGCTACCTGTGACAAGGGGTGGGGCGGGTAGCTAACACCATCTGCTGTAGCCCTACAGCAACATGAGAAGCACAGATAAAGTTCCAGTATAGAAAGAAGCAATGAAAGGACCAGGTCAGGTAACATACAGCAACACACACAAGCATGCAAACACATATACACACATCTCACTGTTTCTGTCCAACACATTAATGAGTCCAAATCATAGAAGCCTTTTCCTGCTCCGGGTGTCTGTCTGTGAGGAGTTGGTGTGTTCTCCCCGTGTCCGCATGGGTTTCCTCCAGGTGCTCCGGTTTCCTCCCACAGTACAAAAACACACGTTGGTAGGTTGATTGGTGACTCAAAAGTGTCCGTAGGTGTGAGTGTGTGAGTGAGTGTGTGTGTGTGTCTGTGTTGCCCTGTGAAGGACCGGCGCCCCCTGCAAGGTGTATTCCCACCTTGCGGCCAATGATTCCAGGTAGGCTCTGCCCCCCCCCGTGACCCTGAATTGGATAAGCAGATAAGTTACAGATAATGGATGGATGAATGGAGGCATAAGGGCTGTTTTTTCACACTGGATAGGCACCAGAAATTAGCATGAACATCCAGAAAGGATGAACTTTATTTTGTACAAATCCTGGGAATGGTCTTTTTGTGAAATTTGTAAGGATTCACACTGAGATTAATTATTCTGTGTCATCGTTATGTAGTCTAAAACTCTGTCTCTAAGCAGATTTCTCAGTGAGAAATATCAATGCAATTTTTGAAGCTTGCTGCTAGTGAGACGCAAATAATAAATGAACAAAATAAAGTCTCAAATCCACTGCATTTCACAATGTGAAAATTATTCCTTTGAATGTCAGTTCTACTTAAATAAAGCCTTTTAAAAAATAGGAAATATGAATATTTCTGCACATAGAATTGACGTTCTATTCACTGACATCAATAAAATATATACCCAAAGACCCCAAAGCTCTGACAAATGTGGTAGTTAAGTTGCTATGGGAGTAAAAGTGTACAGTTTAAGTAGAAGTGTGCTGTCTAAGTTTTATATGTTTACAAATGTTTCTTGTGCTAACAGCATGGATATAGATTTATTCCTTTTTCAATGCCTTAACAAGCTTGTAATTCAGAGACTCCAGAGATATTAAGCAAGAGAAAGATCTACACCGCACCAAACATATCAGATTTGGAGCTAATTTGTTTCACCACTGTGTGTGATGGCCCTGATTATCCAACATGACATTCATTTTCTCATAAAGAAAATCTGCTCAGACCAGAAGTTCCTAATACAGTCATGACACGGACTCCAGAATGAATCACAGCTGAGGTCTGTTCAGCCTACAGCAGTTTAGCCCCAGCCACTTCAGTAAGGAGTGGTTCAAAGTTACAACGTGGTTTACATATATCAGTTTAGAAAAATGAATAAATAGCAATGTTACAGGGAAAGAGAGGTGGAAAATGGTCCTGTACATTCAAAAGATGGCTATGTTTGTTCTATAAAAGGATGCAGACTCCATAAGTGGATGCCGGCGGTGGGGGGGAGGGCTGTTGGGGGGATTCAGGGAATAGTAGAATATGGCCCAAAACGACCACATTTTCACATCAAACAGAACGCCTTTCACCTTGTGACAGCAAACACATGCAGACACTTGCACTTCTCTGAAGAGAGTTTTATTTAGGCCTGTCACAGACACACACTGGCATCAGACACACCTGTCTGCAGGGTCACTGCAGGAGACACAGAGTGAGAGAGGAGGGAGTGGGTGAGTGAGAGAGAGAGCTTAGCTGCAGGAGGACTGAAATTAAAACCCATAGAGATGCTAGTGTGGCAGAGAAAAACACCAGACAAAAGGACAAGCGAGAGGAGAATGGAGAATTGTGGAAAAGAGGGAGAGAAAGTATAAGAAAGACAAAGAGAAGGACATGCTTGAGAAGAAGAGAGAGAGAGAGAGAGAGAGAGGTAAGGAGGGGCGAGACTAGCAGCAAGGATGTGGCTTTTTAAACACACATATCTTCTACATTGTATTAAACAGAGCCCACACTGGGCTTTCCTTAGCTTCTGAGTAACAGCCAGAAGAAAAAAGACCTACAGGGGACCAAGAAAAGAAAGAAAAGCAGCCAAGACTGAGACACCCCCCCTTCACAGTTGAGAAAGACCCCTGCTGCTCTGACCACCAGCCGGCTGTCAGGATGATGCAGCAGATTCTGCAGGATATGTACATCGAGCCTGATCTGCTGGGTGAACTGAATGAAGAGCAGAAGCAGATCCTCTTCTATAAGACGCGTGAGGAACAGGTGCACCGCTGGAACCAGAGAGAGAGCCGAGACCCCAGCCCAGCCGTCCACAACAAGAGTGAGTCCAGTGACTGCTCACTCTACAATGTCGTCATATCTCCTGGGTCATTAATTCACAGTCCTCAGTACGAAAGAGGGAGGTCAAGTATTGCTGTCAGACCCCATGTGTCTGAAATGAGGACTTTACAATGGGAAAGTTAATAGTAACTGAAATGCAGCCTGGGGCTTTTGGGCTCATATAAAAACTAAATCTTCATGTTTAAACAAGAGTGTGTGTGTGTGTGTGTATATATATATATATATTAAAGTCAAGTTTCTGGAGTGATGCACTGAATTTACTTGATTCAAGTGCTTACCTCATTTCCACATAAATGAAATGCATTACACCGACAGGGCTTTGTCCTTTACTTTTGGCAGTGATTGTGTCAATGTAAAATATTTCATTCATGTGGAAATGAGGTGCACATTTGGATGCAAGTACTTTCCATGTATTACTTTTTAGTATGTCACATCAGTTTGCTATGACAACTAAGAGTTCAACAGATTACTTACAATAATATTTCTAGCGTTGTGTTTAGAATAGTTCACTTCCTTTTTCTGCTCGCTCTCTCTTTCTTCCTCTATTCCCACAAGGTATTAATTTCTGAAACTAATATTTAAAGCCGGGCGGCGCAGCAGGTTGTGTCGCAGTCACACAGCTCCAGGGACCTGGAGGTTGTGGGTTCGATTCCCGCTCCGGGTGTCTGTGAGGAGTTGGTGTGTTCTCCCTGTGTCCGTGTGGGTTTCCTCCGGGTGCTCCGGTTTCCTCCCACAGTCCAAAAACACACGTTGGTAGGTGGATTGGTGACTCAAAAGTGTCCGTAGGTGTGTGTGTGTGTGTGTCTGTGTTGCCCTGTGAAAGACTGGCGCCCCCTCCAGGGTGTATTCCCGCCTTGCGCACAATGATTACAGGTAGGCTCTGTACCCACTGTGACCCTGAACTGGATAAGCGGTTACAGATAATGAATGAATTGATGAATATTTAAAGCCTATAAGGATTTTAAGGGGTGGCACGGTGGTGCAGCATGTAGTGTCACAGTCACACAGCACCAGGGACCTGGAGGTTGTGGATATATATATATATATACCCTATGCCAATCCATTAGTGTTTCACATAGGGCCCACCCCACGCTCTTCCTATTTGCAGCCACATAATTTTTATAGTTCTAATCCTACAGCTACACCCTAAAGCTGTACACAGTAAATTCACCAGTGTTAAATTAACACTGTTAGTGTAACAATTGAACACTCTCAGTGTTAAGTTAACACTAAGAGTGTTGATTTAACACTGGTGACTTTACTGTGTACCTAGCCCCTCTGGCACCGTTAATTCATGCTCAGTGCCGCCAGTTCAATATGATCTTTACATGATACATCACCAACCACCACAACAGCACCTCTACAGTGCATTTCCTCAACTATTCTATGTTCTCCTCATTCACAACCACTGACTAGACTTTTCAGCAGTTTCCAATAACTCCTTCACAACTGCCATTAGTTTCTGGACCCTGACGCCCAGCTACACAAGCAGGGATGTGGCAGACTTGGCTACAAACCCCCTAACACCTATCTGCACCGGTCTAACATATGCCTGCCACCCACTTTCCTTCACCTCAGCTGCCAAGTCTGCGGACTTCGAATGCTTCATCTACTGCATCCTCAAATGGAACCATTACCTCTATGAAATAAACTATCCGTTTACTTTCAGAGTACAGCACCATATCTGGCCTCAGTGTAGTTAATGCAATGCACACTGGGACCTGCAGTTTTTTACCTACGTCCAACAGCAATTACCAATCTCATGCTTGGCCCCATCTACCAATATTTACAGCCTGTGCACACTCTCGAATACATTCACCCTCATGCACAAACCTTTATTACTTCAACCACTCGGGAATGCGTTTACCTCTAAGTTTTAGGCACCAGGGATTATGAGATTGAATAAGCTATTTTTCTGAGCAGTGTTTATTTGCTAAAAAAACAAACAAACTAATTATGCTCGCCATTAGAATGAAACCAAATAAAATATTTCCAGTAAGTGTGAATGTGTTTATTTAACCTTTTCCAAATCCCTCCTTGTGGCACTTACTGAGGAGGCATTTGTTTAAATATTTATAATTATCTTAGGTACGTAAGACTTCTGCACAGTACTGTATATATATAATAATATATAATCTTCTGATTGTAATTTGTTGAGGAGTTGGTGTGTTCTCCCTGTGTCCACGTGGGTTTCTTCCGGGTGCTCCGGTTTCCTCCCACGGTCCAAAAACACATGTTGGTAGGTGGGTTGGTGACTCAAAAGTGTCCGTAGGTGTGTGTGTGAGTGAATGTGTTTGTGTGTGTCTGTGTTGCCCTGTGAAGGACTGGCGCCCCCTCCAGAGTGTATTCCCGCCTTGCGTCCAATGATTCCAGGTAGGCTCTGGACCCACCACGACCCTGAATTGGATAAGTGCTTACACATAATGAATGAAAGAATTAATGTAATTTGTTTCATGTTACCAGAAAAATATATACATTACCTGATGATCCTGACGGTTCTCTTCCACCTCCAGCTCATCCACAAGTTGTGCACGCGCTCAGAGCATAGGTTACGTCTGCTGCGCATGCGTGCTTGCTGCTGAAACCTATTTCAGACTTCACACTGCAACAAGAAATCCTGTTTTCTAATTGGCCAATAGGTCACTAATTCAAGACTGTATGAGTAATCTGCCTTTGACTCATTTGTAGAATTAATTTCTGTGCGGCTAAGTTGACCATTTCTCAGCGTGAGAAATGCCACATGTGGCGTGCGAGTGTGTGATTTGGTGAAATGCGTGTGTCTCACCCTCAATGTGTGAGACTTGGTTTAATTTATATTTAAACTGTATTTTGACGCTCCATACACAGTAAGATGTGGTGCATTGTGTTTTACACCTTTCCAACATTGCCAGCATTGACTTATACAGCAGTATGTACTACAGTAGGATCAGACCAGACAGGCCAGGCTTCACTCCCCTTACACTTGTCCACTGTTCCTCTTTCCAACATCAAAATCTGACTGTTCACTTGCTGAATGTATCTCACGCCCTGAAGCTTGTACCAATGTAACAAGAAAATCACTGATTTTCACGTCACCTGTTGTGACCACAGGTTTTAATGTTGCGGCTCTTGAGCTTATACGGTTTCTGCATTTTTTCCACTGACGCTGAAGAATGAGTCTTAATGAAAACTATAAATGAAATGGTCTCTGATTTTTTCCCCAGCATTCGATGTGTAATCTACATGACAGTAGGGTTCCAGATGATAGTTTTTCATGTTACCAGTGATACAGCCATAGTCATGTCTCCGTTTACAGCGACAGCATTCTAATATTGCAGTTCATTTGTATGTGGTTTTTTTTTTCCCTGACAACAAATGTCAGAATTATCAAACACCATCAGCGGGTCATTTGTTTATTTGCTCAGTGTGAAGTCGTCCTGATGAGTGTTGTATAGTCTAGAAGTCATCACATTCTTGCTGTAGCTCACAGTGGCAGCTGAATAATCTTCTGGTGTAATTTGTTTTCTGTTTGTTGTTTTTTTTTTAAATCTTATCTGAATGTCTCTCATGGGGGGAAACCACTTGCTGTGCCAGCTTCTCTTCACTGTGTTTTGGTGTGTATTTGAATGAATGTACATGCGTGCATGTGTGTGTGTGTGTGTGTGTGTGTGTGTGTGTGTGTGCGCCAGGTGGCCGGCGAGGGATCCGCTGGTTGCTGGGCTCAGATGGAGAGGTGTGGGTGTGGGTGATGGAGGAAGCCCCCGGAGATAAGCCCTATGAGGAGATTGCCGATGAGCTGATGGAGGAGAGAGCCAAGAAACTGGCCCAGAGAGAAGCACAGGAGCTCCGGTGAGAAACACCAGGAAATACATGGGGCCAAGTGCATAACAGTGGTTCAGACAGGGCAGTCACTCTGGGGCCCAGAGCGTTTGGTGGTCCCTGGCAATCGTTCCCTTTTTAACTTTCTAATGGACTGCTAGTTAATTGCGACTACTTGGATCATGAAAAGCAGAGAAAGTTGACTAGGGTTTGATTCCCTACTCCAGTAACGCACAGATCATTAAGAACTGATGGTGTGAGATGCAGCAAATCTGGACATCACAATGTAACTCACCATTTAAAGATGCCACAATTCAGGAGCAAAGCAGGCAAAAAGGGAATGAGTTTTTTATGCTAACCCCACGGCACTTAGCAGAATTATGCAGTGTGATAGGCGTAATATCCTTAACATTACACAACAATGTTAAAGGTGACATTACTGAATAATTACTTAATAACAGCTAAGAAGCATTACACTGATGGCTATATAAAGTTACCATAATATAAGTACAATATTACATTACACACACACACACACTGATGCATTATATATATGTTAGTACAGTTTTGGGTTTCAAGGATTGAGAGAGATGATGAGAGAGAGAGAGAAAATTAGGATTGATCTGGGAGGCAGAGAGGGAGATTAGGATGATGCAGCTGGAAACAGAGATGGAAAAAGAAAGAGGAGCTGAGAGATGGAAATTGGTGAAGTCGGCATGAAGGAGGACGGAGGGAAGGTGAGAAGACTGACAGATGTGACTTCCATAAAAAAAAAAAAGACAGCGGGGGCAGGGAGAATATAGAAAGATGAGATGCATGGAAAGCAAGAGAGGGAGGGAGAGAGAGAGCAGGAAAGAGAGAGAGAGAGAGAGAGAGAGAGAGAGAGAGAGAGAGAGAGAGAGAGAGAGAGAGAACTAGAGATCCTGAAAATTAATAGAAAAATATGTATAGGCGAAAGAAAGAAAGAAAGAAAGAAAGAAAGAAAGAAAAAGAAAGAAAAGGAAGAGTTTACACAGAAAGAGTGTGAGAAACAGAAGTAACTAAAGAGGAAGATATTGGAAAAAAACCAATGTGTGTGTGTCACTCATCTCCTGCTGGATGTTGTGAGGCGTGTGAAAGAAGCAGAGATTGAAAGGAAGTTCCGTGACGCCATGGCGAAGGAAAAGGCGCGCTTTGTGGCAGAGAAATGGAGGGAGGGGGCAGATGACAGAAAAGCAGCCAAGCAAGAGGAGGATTGTATTGGAGAGGAGCTGAAGGTGGGTCTGAGATAATGTCACTTCAAATATAATGTGTGCCTTTTGACTCCCCTCTAGTTCTATTAGTTCAATTGGACAGGGACAGGGCCAACAAACGAAGGCTGTGTCACAATCCTTACATTTCTCCTTCACTCAAACCCCTAATTACCAGCTCACAATAGTGACTGGGCTTAATTAGACCTAATTGCTGTGTGGTTTTCATGATGTTGAAGTATTTAAGAACTGGCAACCTTGGAGACTAGGGCTCTGTCCCAATCGCATGTTTAATGCTAATTCTAACTGATCAGAAAGTGTAGTTACAAGTGTCAAAATATACCATAACATCCATAATGCATACTTTGAATCTGTCAATTTTTCAGTATGACAGTGATGGACAATAGTGTCCCAATCCAATGGTATAGGGAAAGCTCATGTGTGCTACTCCGAAAATTTCAGCTCTGTCCCAAATAGTGCCTTACTCCCTACATAGTGCATGTCACACATTATACACTGTGATGAAGTCAAGCAAGTATTGACCCATCCCCAGGACTGTTGGACATGTAAAACCTCACTGCACAGGAACAATAAAGAACATTTAATGTATGAATAAGAAAAAGTGTTTACTTACCTCTATAGGGATGGAAATGCTACTTTGGCGTCCTGGAGAAAGGGGAAATCACTTCATGCAAACCTGTAAAGAAAGTTAGCTTACAGAAATATACTTACAGGAAGAAACAATCAATTAATAGAATTTCCTGACATGTTTGTAAACAGGGTGAAGGTGATTGTGAAGATTTTTACCCATGATCAATGGAACCGGGGCTAATGGTCTACGCCATGCTAATAGGGGGGTGGGACTTAGCATTTAAAAGTTGCTGAGAAAGCTCACCAGGAAGAGTTTGCTGTTAGTGAACAGCTAGAGAGTATCCAGATGATTGATATTAGTGAGCTGGGCTGTGAGGGGCTGTTATATTTTGTAGCCTTAGTTTTGTCTAATTGTAATTTTCCTGTTTTATATAGTTCCTCAGTTTTCATATTTGCTGCAGTGTGTCTGTAAATAGCACTGAGATTTGAACCACTGTAAATAAAAAGTAACTGGACTGTGTTGTCCACTGTGTTGAAGCTACACCTTGAGTCCACTCTGTCCACAGGTGTCACAGACACCTAATACTACTAAACCCAGACAGTGCACAAATATACCCTAAATAAGTATAGCATTGGTTTTAAAGTCCAGTTGTGTACATTACATTCTCTTCTCCAGAAGGAGAGGTGATTATTTGTAAGCTTTAATTACAAAACTGTGTAAAATAAAACAATATAAGGTCCAATTATGTTTCCTATAAGGTGCAGAATATGTACCCTTGAGGGTACAACGCCAGTGACAGCAAAAGGTACCACCAAGTGACAGTTTTTCAGACATTAAATGCAGAAGCCATTACTTTATCACCTCAACTGTGCACTACATAGTGTGGAGGGAGATATTTGAGTGTGAGTAGATATGTCATAGCAACTACATCTTGTTAGTGAGAAATGGTGTAGAATGTTAGTTTTATGTGCACTAGCCTCCCAAACTCATTAGTGTGTAGTAAACAATTGGGACACAGCCGGCATTCTCATTAAACAAGGTAGAGTACAGGTACATTATTGGCCAATAAAGGTACAAACAGCGTAGATGTACTTTCAAAAGGTCCAACGGTGGTTTTAAAGTCCAGTTTGGTTCCTCAACAGTTCAGTGCATTCTCTTCTCCAGAAGGAGAGGGGAATATATGTAAACTTTCATTATAGAACTTTGTAAAATAAAAACACAGCATAAGTCCTGGGGATGAAATAGAGCGTATGAAATCAACACAATTTTAAAATGTAAAATTATAACAGAATAAGGCATCATTATCTTCCCTAACTAAAGTACAAATATGTACCCTTGTGTGTACCACCACAGCGACAGATTCAGTGTGTGCCAGCATTTGAGAGTTTGGGTTTTAAAATCAGGATGTCAGGGTTAAAGACAGAGTCTAGTGAATTCATCCTTACAATACCCAGATCTAAATGAGTTTGGAAACATGACAATGCACAGAAGATTCTTTCCCTCCAGCTCTGAAAAGCTGGGAGCTGGCTGGAGAAAAAGAGGAATGGTGATCAAGTGAGTTCCATCTTTGCTTTTTCTCCAGAAATGCGAGGAAGAAGAGAGACAGAGAGGTGAGAAGGAAATCCGGCGAACAGAGGAGAGGCGAGCAAAGGAGCTGTACATCTCTCTGAAGCAGGAGGAAAAGAGGAGCGAGAGGGACGACAGAGAATGGCAGGAACAATGTGAGGGAGCTGAGCGAGCAGAACAAAGATCCTGCCAGATGGGCCAGGCCTATTAAAGCGGCCCATTTCTATTCAAATCTCTGACCACCACCACCACCCCACCCTCTTTCTCTCTCTGTCCACTTCACAGTGCAGCGCTCCAAAGCAGCTGACAAGGAGATGAAGAGCAAGGCTCGGCGAGCCAGGGACGAGTACAAACGGCAGTCGCTCAGGGCCATCGAGAAGGGCCTGGTGGCCGGCCTCAGCGGACTCTTCCAGAAGCCTCATCTGAACTACTCGGGTCAGAACCGGCGCCACAGCGGCATCATCGAGCAGTCTGCCGCTCCTGCTGAGGCCAGCCAATCACACGCTGCCGTAGGGAGTGCTCATTACTGCCGCAGATACAGCAGCCCTGTAACTCACCCAGTCACAGACAGGTACAGTTCAGAATCACAATCAGTGTCAACAATGCAGAGAACTGCTCTCACAAGGCAGTTTATAGAGTTTTCTGACATAGATGTTACATTAGCTTAACATCAGTGCTATACACTGTACAGTTTTACTACTATGATCAACTTTATCAACACATTATAGAAACACGTATACAGCACATATCAAAAGTTTGGACTCTGCTGCTCTTCCTTCTTTACAGCAAAAACAGAACGTGAGAGCAGAAACCTACCTTTGCAACAAAACACACCTAAAGCCCTTCACTGTTAAACAAATGAAGACTAAATTCTATTCCAGATTCTTCAAAGCAGCCCCTCTTTGTGTTGCTGCAGTTTTGTACACTCTTGGCATTTCCTCAAGCAGCTCCATGAGAAGGCACCATGGGAAACTATCCCAGCAGGCCTGAGGAAGTCTCACATGTGCTGAGGCTTTGTTGGCTGCAGAATACGTCTTTTCTTTCTGAAAATAAGCATAAGCATCAACCATTTTCAAGCACAGAAGACGTAGTTCATGTGAAACTGTTAAATGTAAATGTAAGAAACACTCTTTAAAATATAGGTTCTACATAGGGTTTTTTGAGTGATACCATAGAAGAACCACATTTGGTTCCATGAAAAACCATGTTTGCTAAAGAGATGAGGTTCTTTACCAATTTAAAATGTATTACCAAAAAGGGCTCTATATGGAACCAAAAGTGGTTCTTCTATGGTATCATACTCTATGTAGCATGTTTATTTTTAAGAGTGTAGTTGGAACAAAACCTTGTATCTCCATTTTCCCATTTTTAATTCCTTAACATAATTAGAAAATTTAAATTGGGCTTTACATTGTTTTTCCAAATGTATGATCCAAGAACATATAGAATCGGTCATTTTCTGGAAGTATCAGGTCTTGGTCTGACAGCAACGGTCAGTGGAATCAATGGTACTTTTAGACTTGTACTGTAGAAAAGATAAATTCTTAAATTGCCTTTAGATCAAACAGAATAACCCTAGGTAGCCCACTCTGATGTGCTCTCTAGACCATCATGGATACGGCCAGCCAGACCAACCTCTCGTGACTCCATCCTGCGCTGGTTTAAGGCAGAGCAGAGACCCAGAAGAGCTGGCTATGAGCGGAGCAGCAACACAATAGCTGCCTGGTTCTACGGTAAAGTATACTACAGCACAGTCTATTCTACCAAGCGTGTGACAGTGTCATGCTTCACTACATGGTCAAAAGACTGTAAATACCTGTTCATCTAACATTTGTTTGAAGAGGATTGGGATTAAAAGGTATTAATAAGAATGGTCACACCCCTTTGTGGCAGCAACAGCATCTGCTCATCTGGGAAGGTCGTACACTAGATGTTGGCACACTTCTGTGTGGTTTGATTGAATTTAGCCTGAAGATCACTAGTGAGATAAGTTACTGATATTGGATGATTAGCTCTGGATGGAGGAGCTCTATGGAGCTTCTTCATTCCAGGGAATGTGGTTCCATAGCTACACCGCACAACGCTGGGGGAAATTATACTGCTCCAGCTGACATTTGGCACCGAGCATATTGATAGTTCCAAAAGAGCATTCTATTTCATATTGTGTTTTTCTACAGAAATGATATTACCTGCAGGTGCACCACGGAATGTGTACATTAAATAGTTTAACACAATAATAATTAGGAATATCTGCAAAATTTAGATTCTGTCACAGAAGATGCCAAAAAGAGTACTGTGGTCCAGTGCTAAGCCATGGGTCCATTTGGTTCCAGCCACAACAACGGAAAACCATCTAGAGACATTTTAATTGAAAATGTGCGGACTGTATTCATGGAGCATTCATGGAGTTTCCTTGCTGTCATGAAAATTAAACTAAAATATGTGCTCCAACTTTCACTGCTTACGCTAAGATATTCACAGCTTGCATTCAAGTTTAACCTGTGCTCATGCTTGGATAGTCAGCGCAGTTAACAGTAATACCCTGGAGATGGGCATGTGCTCACTGTGGCCTCCTCAGCCACAGAAAGTGAGTAGAAGAGTGGCTGTAACAACTTCACTGGTCAAAATCTATAACCATTTTTGAGTAACAGAGGACCTATCACACCAATATTACATTCAAAACAGCAGCACAGACTGGTTTACGATCGCACAGGATGAACCTGAACACGAGTATTGAAAATGTGACCATGAGCAGTGTAAATCTGAGCACACACATACATACATACACATTAATACACACATACTATACACACGCTCTCTTATGCTTATCTGTCATTAGAGCCCAACCAGGCCACTTCCAAAGAACAGTTTTTTCAGAGAATATTAGATTATTATTGTTATTATTACATATTAATTATCTAGTTATTGTCTAATTACATTTCAATATTAATATAATATGAGAGGAATGTAAAACAAAGCCATGATATCACATCTGGGTGTGTAAGGGTTAAGCAGAAGGTGGCTTAGTTAGGTAACAGGCATTACGGTGGAGTGCAGAGGACACTAGTTGAGTGTTTCCGCTAAGAGAGAGCAGTATCGATTGAACTGAAAGAGAGTGATAAAGAGTCAGAGGAAAGGCCAAGGGAAACAGACGGCAGGGCCAGAGAATGTGAAGGGGGGGGGTGTAGCAGGAGAGATAGAGATAGAGATAGATAGAAAGAGAGAGAGAGAGAGTGAGAGAGTGAGAGAGAGAGAGCGAGAGAGCGAGAGAGAGAGAGAGCTCAATAATTCACAGCTTGGTTCTAGTTGATTGGGGTCACCGTGTGTCGCTCCTCATTGGGGGGATGATAAGATTAACGAGTGTCTGAGTGATGCTATTCCACTACAGCAACATGAGTGTGGCACTGGTGTCACACCAAAACATCTGTGCTCTCCAGTACGCACAACCCATTCTTGGCTATCACTCTGTATCTCTCCCCTGTCTGTCTTACACTTTCTCTCATCTGCCCTGGGTGGCTCTTCTTCAATCTGAATGTGTCTTTCTCTGCCGTTCTCTCTTTCACACTCCCTCAGTCGCCAATCCAAAAAAAAAAAAAAAAGCAGCAGCAAGGGGGCTGTTAGATTTACATAGTGAAAATATGTCGACATTAATTGCAATTGACCTCTCTATGATCCTTCCACAAATGCGTTCCTTCATAATTAATATACCAAGATATAGGGATGTGCAAATCCTGTCTTTTTTCCTTTATATCACAGCAAGGATTGCCAAGGCGATTATTGTTTTGCTCATGTACACATAAAACCAGCCATTTCTCAGATAATTAAAATGATAACTGGAGCAAAATAACACCACGTGATCTGCCATTCTAGAACATTCCCTCTACTTCATGTGGCTATCTGCGCCTTACACAGTCTGTTCTCAAAGTGAATTTGAACATATTTCACTAGGGAACAATGGGTATAAAACTTTAACCCAAAACCTATACCTAAATTTAAGTTGCAAAAGGTTAGAGTAGGCTTCTCCATTGTAACATTGTTTCACAACAATTTACAGCACTTTTCCTATAATTAACTTTCAGGTCCTATATGAGTGTGTATAATATTTGGAGACCTTGTCCCTTCCTAAATTTTTTTATGCTTTTATTATGATTTTTTTTAAATCACAGACTCAATTTCTTTCATTGAAAATGCAGATAAAGTATATATTGCTTAAAGTATACAGATAATCCCATGTGTGGATTCATTTCAGTAACAACATTCCCACCCTTATTTGATGCCAACTATTAGCTTCACAAAACACTGGCTTATTTCCCTTTCAACTTAAGTGCAATATTTTAGGACAGCTGAGGTAATAGGTGATGTTTTTGTTGTTGTCCCAAACATGGCTGATGGCAGGGGAGTGATCCACAAAGAAGGTGTTTAACCAGATAACGTAAGCTCAAAGTCAAGCCATTCCAATGGGTCAAGAGTTGAACATTCCTACCGGACAGTCCTTAACTATGGGCTTAAAGGAACACTAGACAATGTTTACCTTAAAATTACAGCTTCAAAATAATGGTGGTGCTCCACTGAGCTGTAATAAGGAGAATATAGCATCTGTTGTTGCTACACTGGGCTCAGCACTGACGGAACTTCACTGTGTAAAGCAGGGTACGAAAGCACCCCTCTGCCCATAGATTTCAACACAGTGCCGTAACTCAAATTTTACCTAGTGTTCATTGAAGTTGCATGGCTAACTGAGAAATGCAGGTTTGTAGAATGCATCCCTGGATTAGACACAACTTGGCCCATGTCAACAGCATAACATTCTAAACAGAACCATGTTATGTAAAAATCCTAAACAAAAATCACCACAAGTTTCATCAGGTGGAATGGGACTGGAGCCAGAGTTCCACAGAGCTTCGCAGTTGCAAGTCAGAGGCAGAAATCTGTAGATGCTGACTCTACTCAAGCAAGGAAATGTGTGCCATAATTAAATTAAACCCATGCAATGATTTATTTCTCTCTCAAGTCTCCATCCTCATTCCTAATTCTCCTATAGGGATCATTTCCCGGCAGGAATCTGAGTCTCTGCTGGTGAATGCTTCAGAAGGCTGTTTCCTGGTAAGGGTGAGCGAGAGAATCTGGGGATACACTCTGTCCTACCGCACGGCCTCCGGCTTCAAGCACTTCCTCATTGATGCCTCAGGCGATTACTACAGCTTCCTCGGGGTGGATCAGAACCGCCATGCCACCCTAGCTGACCTCATCGACTTCCACAAGGTCAGTTGTGGTCAGTTCACCATCTGCCTCCAACTTTTTCTTCAAGCTGAAACTTCATGGCATGCATGCACACACATATATGCTTAGTCCCAAATGGCACACTTGTGATGTTACAGCCCCAAACTGGGCATGCCAAGGAGGACCACAAGGAATAAGATCAATGCCCCATTCCTTATGTTGGTGCTTCCTAACACACCTTAGTGTTGTATTCAGTGAAGACAACAATGATGTAGAAACCGACAAGTTCTTGCCCAAAAGCTTTGAATTTCTTGCTGTCTGATGTGAGCAGATGTAAGGATGCATTTGTTAATATTTAAAAGCATGACATATGGCAGACACTCTTTAGCTTAACAGGGTTAAGCTAATGTAGCGTTAGTAGTCTTGCCCAAGGACTCCCATAATTAGAATCGCAGTCTGCTGTGAAGCAGTCACGGAGTGACTCACTTGTTGTTAAGCCACTGTACATATGCAAGTTAGCTCATAACATAATAATTAAAAAAAAAGAAATCTAGTAAGACCAATACACTGCATAGGGCACTTGTTTGGAGTCTGTAGTAAGGACCCTGGAGGTCTCGTCTTATAGGTTGGCAAATTGCTGATGTCACAACACAAAGTGTGTGTACTGAGCGGGTCAGCAGGGTTTAAGGTACCATTTGGGACTGGGACACAGTTTATCGAGATCACACATGCAGAGTGGCAAGGAAACACTCGAGGGGTGATGATCGCGCAGCTCTGGGGGAATGACTAACACAGACACGGCGAGCACAACTGTCCTTCCATCTGTGCTGCTGACAGAGAGAATTGATTTTGGTACTAAACATGGAGTGAGAAGGCCTGTACCTGGGCTGCAGTTAATTCGCCTGTCTGTTCGCTGTGTGGTTTTCCTCAGGAGGAAGTGATAACCACATCTGGAGGAGAGCTGCTGCAGGAGTCTTGCAAGCTGAAGGGCTCCAGTCTGGATAATGAGGGGCTTTTTCAATGAGGCTCCCCCAACCTCCCTCATTTTATAAAGAGCTAATTTAAAGAAAGGGGAAAAAAAAGGTGTTACACAATTCCTCAGTCTACAAACCTATAGTCAATGCTGTTTGTCATCTAATTGTCATGTGACCGAGAGACACCTACTCATCCGACATACCTTCTGTCAATATAGGACTTGTCTTACTTTTTTTACCCTACTAAAAGACTTGATGATGGATATTTAACACTGTGATGATGTGATTGCATTAAGAAACAAGAGCATATTTGTGATGTCAGGTACTGATGTTGGAACCTGTAGAACACAAAGCCACTCTGACTCATTATAGCATGGAACTCCCTAAGAACACAGCTCCATTGCTCCACATGCCAAAGGCAAGGTGATTCTATATTCCTGCAGCTGATGTTTAGCATTAATCATAGTGACCACAAATTCATGTCCAGCTCCGATAGAGAGCTGTATTTTAGTGATCAAAACATTTGCATTTTTAATTAATGTAAGTTAATATTCATGTTTATTTTATTTGTTTGATTTTACACACCGTTTTTCCCCTAAATCTCACAGTAATATTTTTCTCACTTTAGGCATGCATTTTTGGACAGTATGGGAAATGGGAAGAGCAGTGTTTCTTTTCCAAATTTTGGAATAATTTGTATTATTTGTGGTTATCATGCAACACCTTGTTTTACCGGTTAATAAACAATGATTTTAATAATGTGCTGTTGACAAATTCATGCAATCAATGAGAATCTGAACAAAACATTGTTCTTCAAACTCACTCACACCTACCACTTCATAGAAAAAAAGTGCTCTTACAGGGGTTGGACAATGAAACTGAAACACCTGTCATTTTAGTGTGGTAGGTTTCATGGCTAAATTGGAGCAGCCTGGTGGTTAATCTTCATTAACTGTACATTGCACCAGTAAGACCATGTGCATCCAATGGTTCAAACATTGTGTCCTGAAGGCGGTGCTGGTATCAGGATGACAATGCACCAAAACACACAGCAAGACTGGTGAAAGACTGGTTTGATGAACATGAAAGTGAAGTTGAACATCTCCCATGGCCTGCACAGTCACCAGATCTAAATATTATTGAGCCACTGTGGGGTGTTTTGGAGGAGCGAGTCAGGAAACGTTTTCCTCCACCAGCATCACGTAGTGACCTGGCCACTATCCTGCAAGAAGAATGGCTTAAAATCCCTCTGACCACTGTGCAGGACTTGAATATGTCATTCCCAAGATGAACCGATGCTGTATTGGCCGCAAAAGGCTACACCTAAAGGCTACACCTACACCATACAAAAAAATTACTGTGGTCTAAAACCAGGTGTTTCAGTTTCATTGTCCAAACCCTGTATATTTCTAATTTATTTTATAATATGTTTTTGTATTTAATGTGATTATATATAAATTTATACAAGCACGATGCTTACTGAGAGAGCATTAGTTTAAATATATATCATTATCTTAGGTGTCTAAGACTTCTGCACATTACTGTACTGCATTTCAGGCCTGGAACAGGACAGATCTGCCTGCAGTCCTGACTTGTAAACAGTAGAGAATGTGTGGAGAATTTTGAAATGAAAAATCCTACAGCCACAACTCCATACCGTTGCAAAACATAAGATGTGTTTGCAGGAAGAATGGACAAAATAACATCTGAAACACTTCATTGCTTGGCATCCCCGGTGCCAAAACATATTTACGAGTGTTGTGAGAAAGAATGGTAACATCGCCAAGTGGTAAATGCTTTACAGACAAATGGTTGACAGACAAAATTTGAAATATCTTGAGATCAAAAGCAAAATTAATGTAAATTTGCATTCTCTATACCTTTCCCAATGTTTTATAGTTAGGGCTATACAATGCTAAATAATGTCTGCAAGTTTCATGTCTGAATGACTACACTGGAGGTAAACATTCATTCATTCGTCTGTAACCATTTATCCTGTTCAGAGATACGGTGGGTCCGGTGCCTACCTGGAATCACTGGGCGCAAGGCAGGAACACACCCTCACTCACACCTATGGACACATTTGACTCGCCAATCCACCTAACAACATGTGTTTTTTGGTTCGTGGGAGCACCCAGAGGAAATCCACTTGGACACAGGGAGAACAAAGCTTGCCTTGAAAGCTCAACCTCCAGGTCCCTGGAGCTGTTTGACTGCAACACTACCTTTTGCACCACTGTGCCGCCCAAAGCAAATAACAGTAGGAATGTGTTTGTTGTCCCAGCCTCATTTGACACTTTAGACACACCGTTTATACAATGCCACTGCTGTTTATTAATCACTGCTCTGATACTCTCTGGTATGTCTGGGAGCAGAGGTAAAGGACCCAATCAATAACTAATTGGAATACAGAGCTGGGCAAGGGTCAGTATTTGCACTGATGGCTAATCATGTGTGAACTCTAGAGTCATACATAAGACAAAGAGGAAATCCACATTGGTCACTCCACTGAATTAAGGGAAAAGTGTCTCCTGTGTTGATTAAGATAAGTGGGATTAGAGTAAAGTGGTGTGTTCTTGTTTGTGCCTCTAACACTCCCACTCCACTGAGTTCAAACCTGCAGCTCCACAAAACACCTCCCTTCTCCATTCAGAACAGTTCCGTCTGCCTGACCATTCACATCTCAGTCCGCCTGCTTCCTCCTGCCTCATCGCCCTCTACACAGACACACACAGGCGTAAATAGGGGCTCAGGTTTCTGTGAAGTGCATGGCTGACCTTGCTAAGCTGCGTATTGTTCAAGGGGAAGCGGCTATTTCAGCCAGTGGTGCAGACAAAGGCTGGACAAACACAGCTCGCTGGGGGGCTGGAGAAAGTGCAGTGAAAAAAGGGAGGAAATAAAAGGGGGAAGAGCAGTCTCACTTTACCTCCATATTTCCAGTCAAGATAGCAGAAACGTTTCAGATGACTATCAGGTATTGATAAGGCATGTGTTTGTGTGTGTGTGTAAGGGAAGGAGGGAAGAGTGGTGAAACTGAAACAGAAAAGTAGATGAATATCAGTTAGGCTATACACCAGGCAGTCATTGACATTCAGCCTGTTGTCACAAAGCAATCATCCAGGGGGCGAAGCTTTCCTGCCACAAGGCAAAGAAACCATGCCAAGGTAACCAAATACAGCACAAAATGGCCTTTAAATAGCTCTGAGACGCTAAACCAACCACGCATGATGACAAATTACCAGGCATTACCATCTACAAACAATTCATCTCCCCCAAAAAATGAGAAAAAGACTCTGCCGACTTGATATTACTCACAAACAAGGGAATTCGTCCAAGGAAATTAATAGAGCTGAACTGCAACAGCAAGCAGCGATGTTTGTAAAGACCCTGCACGCAATATTGCACTTAATTATAAACGGCTCATCCTCTGAGTCCCGCTCTGGTGCCAGGATGAAGATGCATGCTGATGTGAAAGGCGAAACTGAGATAAACAGTCATTTTCAGTCTCTTCCACTGACCTGAGATCAGTGTTTGGGCTGGGGCCTGAAGGCATCAGTCTTCAGAGATGCACTCACTCGAGGTCAGATGGAACACATGCCATGACCTAGACACCTTCATCCTAGAAAGGCAGGACAAAGCACTGCAGAAGCCTAATTACAAGCATTAATTATACTCAATCTGACAGAAACACCTTGGCTAACCTGCCGTGTACCCAATCATACAATACCTCAACACCCTTAATGAATACAAATGCTGGAGGGATTTTACAATTAAGTAGCAGACAGGTGAGAAAAACTTTGCTGTCTTTATTTTCCTGGAAAGACTAGAATGTTGGGACATTGCTGTGAGGGCTTGTTGGCATTTATAGCACTTAGTGAAATCTGGTGCTAAGACTGGATTATTAGTCTAGCTTCACAAATGCCACCAATATTAAGACACTGAATGGTGCTTCATCAGAACCCTCTATAGAATGTAACCATGAGAAACCTATACTAATGTGCAGGCATTATTAGTTTTGCCTTGTCCTGTACAGTCACAGTTCTAGATATAAAAGTGTTTGGGTTGTGGGACAGCAACAATATAAAACTCATGGAACACAAGAAAAATGTTTGCACAGAGAATGCACCTTCAGCTACAGTGTAATCAGCTTCAAGGTGTGGGTCAGCTCTCAAACCTGTTATAAACACATCACCATCAGAATTTAAGTTGTTCTGTTCTCAAAAAAAAATTAATAAAAAATACACACACACAAAACAGACTAAACTCCTGGGTGTAGCACAAAGCTCTTGACAGATGACTTGAATTAGAAGCAGCTTATCCTCAGAGTCCTGCTCTCACTGAAACTTAGCATTCCCATTGCACTGGGAAAATCCATGTCCAGATGTCTGTAGATACCCCTTAATGCAATCAGCTACTTATATATTTTTTTTTTATTTTAAGATGTGCCCACTGAGGAGTTGTGTGACAGATGTTCAGATGTGGGAACAAGTTAGTTTAATTTTTTTCAAAAAACATGAAACAAATTGAGATGCCCTGGAGTAGCCACACAAGTCTAAGGTCGCCATGCTCAATGCTAAGTGTTAAGTGTTGCCATATTAAAGGAAACAACCTTATAGCTGACTAAAAATTATTTTCGAGATACAAAGCATTATGTGAGTGCAGAATGTGTTATTTTATGACTTACATTGTGCGCTACAGAGGGTGAAGAAAGACATCTGGGATTTGGTAGCTTCGCTGCAGCATGGAAACATTAATCACTTGTCATCTCACATTTTCAGACAAGGAGAACTACTTTTTTTAAACTTTAAGTCAAATCAGAGAAATACTTTAGGAAGATAGTTACAATAAAACATTATCCTCCAAAAATCTGACACAGTGGGATCAAGAGAGAAAACAATGGGACAAAAGAATGCATGGCTTGGGCCTGTAGTCTCTTATACACTAAAACAAAACATGAGTGAAATAATATGATTACTGAAGTTTGTATATGATCTGTGATCATACAAATTTGGTCACAAGAGCAGAGAAATGCATTGGAGACAAACGTGTTAACAGTTTTCAATTAGATCCCATGAGGAAAATGCTAATATGGCTAACAGTTGATTACGCCCTTTTCTCATTATGCAACCCTGTGGGATCCCATAACCCTCATGATGCAAAGTGGATGCTTTCCCATCTGTTTATATTAATGCTGCTCTCTGAAACCAGACAATCTGCCTCAATATGACACTTTGGCAAAGAACATCATGTGACTGTAACCCATGGACTGAGCTTCTTAGAATTGGCTTGTAGAGCATTGCAACTGTTTTCTAGAGTCATCCAGCCAATACATTTGAGAATGGATTAAGAGGCTAATCCATCAGAAAATGACTTCACTTGTTACCGTGTCTGAATGCCATCAAATCTTCAGAGCAATGGTTCACTGACGTCTTAAGCTTTCTTAGAATAAAGGCAGCAGCTCTTAGTGCAGCAAACTGGGTCAAATACCTATTAATAGCCTTTATTTGACAAGAAATCGCCAATGAAGTGTCCATGAATGTTAAGTCAAATGACCTACCAAATATTTTGGACAGAAAGATATTCCTACTCTATGTAAAACATCACTCAGAACATTAAGGTTCCAGATGGTTCTGGTACTTGCTCGCTTTGGCAGTTTTGTTATTACAGAGTCAAACAAATTCCACAGTGTACCAGAGAATACTGCAGAAGAATTGTCTGAACTCCAGAAGGCGGCAATCTGTCAGAATCTGATAACACTTAAACAAATCCACTACAGAACGACTCAGAAAAAGAAGAAATGAAGATTCTGACAGGCCGAGGAGAAACTCGGATAGAAAGAGCTGATTCTGACACTGTGTGGAGGACTGTGCAGAAGGCTGTACTGTACATCTAAGCACTTAGATAGTTGAAACAGTGTCGTGTGGAGGAGGGGGCAAAAGAATACCACAGAGGCTGAAACGTACAGTAGTGCTGAGAACTGTGTCGTACTTTCATAAGTGCCCAAGAGCTGTACGTGTTGAAATTCATAGACAATCAGATTAACTGAGCTAAGCTAGAAGCCTAATACCTGGCATGGTGGATCACTTTTCAATACATTCGGATGAGTTTCATCTAACAAACTACCCGATCTTACTAAAAACTTAAGGGACTGAATGTCATCATATACACACAACAATGCTGCACCAACCAGTATAAAGCCTCCCTTGATGATCAGACACTTGCTGCAGCAAAGAAGGGGCAAACTCACTACAGATGCGCTTGATTTTTGAAGAAACACTAATAAAGATGGTCAGAAAAAATGTAAAATCCAAGACAGTAGCTCATCAGTTGCTACACAGTTCGCGTTGGTCATGATCTAGTCCATCATTGGACACAGGACGCTGTTGGCTAGATATTGTTGGTTAGTGGACGATTTTCAGAACCAACTTATTTTTGGAATGTTAAACTATAAAACAGATGAACTCTAAATATAAGTTCTAATAAAACTTATTCCCTACCTAAAAAAATAAGCCTATTTTATCCCATTGAACTGCTCATATACTCAAGCCTTAGGCACAAGCCTACTCACATAAACAAGCACCATCTTGGGGTAAAATTGACTAAACAGTCTTTCATGGGACATAGAGGCATTCTTAATAATGGGCACTCATTTTAAGCTTTACGTGATTATATGTAAATACTTGCATAAACATCATTCACAAATGCTTTTGTATCTGAATAATATTTAGATCCGTATTGGGTGATCCATTCAGAAATCAACCTTTTAGACTTGAATCAGATCAAGGAACTGGCTTGTAACTCACAAAAGTTTATAAAGGAAAATTAATGGGGCAATCATTTGTGTTCTATGATACTTTTTCATGATAGGAAACTACCCTTATACTAGACTGAGCAGGGAATGCTACTTTACCACCATGTGGGTGACCCTGGAATATGAACTTATTCACTCATTGACTAAAAAGTAATTGGTCTGTATCTTAAGTAAGCTGCAATTTTCAGTGAAAAATAAAAGTAAAAATATTAGATGATCACTGTAATAAATGTAATTTGCTATATTCTCATGACAAAGATTATGTATTGCTCCTCAAACAGGATTCAGGTGTGTACATTGTATGTTTCACAGAAGTCTGCTTTGGGTAATAGGGGTTTTCTAAGTGACAGAATAAGTCATGGATATTTGCATCATTTGTTCCAAAGTCATATACATTAACCGTGTTATGCATTTTGTGGCACGTTAATTGAAGCAGAATATCTATATTTGTGACAGGTTTTGATAAATCTAACATCATTCAAGAGTTCATCACACTTAGAGGACAAATGATGTAGTAAACTGAAAATCCACAAAATGGATACCTCCATCATATTGTATGTATATAATACGCAGGCCAGAAAAAAAAAATGAAGATGCAGTGAGATGCATCAAGATGCTTTTAATAATGGCTCTATAATCACTTGGCAGCATCCTTAATCAAGATAAAATCGTGAGGTGCCTACAGATTCTCACTCATAATTCTAACACTAGCAAGAGACAAGACCAAGGCTCCGTACGGACATCTGCCATCGACTGCACAGTATTTTTGATCTAGTGTGCTGTTGACACAATATGGAGAAATAGATACAGTAACTTCACACTATGGTCAAAGCCTTTAGACACAGCTCACGCAGTGTTTCTTTTGAAATCATGCACATGGTTTGGCGAAATTTCCCCCCTCTTTAGTACAGTAACATTCTACTCTTTTAGAAAGGATTTACACTAGATGTTGGACTATTGCTGTGAGGATTTGACACAAACATTATTAGGGTCATCCCATGATCCAAGTTTGACAGATCAGTCAACTCATTCCAAAGGAAATATATGCATTACTCTGTAGAAAGTTCCACTGCTATAGATCCAAATATTGCCTTTGGGCATGAGGACCTGAAGCTCATGTATAGTGTTTTAGAGCCTCCACTTTAACAAGTTGAAATCACTCGTAAGGAGTTGTTTTTAGGACAGGGTGCACCAACAGTGTACACATTCTTAAATATGTTGGCTATAGGACACATTTCAATACGATACTCAAATGCCTGCTTTCGACGAATTTTTCTGTTTCAGTCGAGTGTTTGTTAAAATGAGGCCACAAGAACTGAAGATGGTGACTGCAGCCCTACGTTGAATTTCATCACAGTAACATAAGACAAAACCTTCCCCGGCAGAAGCCCTGTGTGTGTGTGCACAATTGCTCACAGACATGTTTGTAAAGATGATGTACTGGAAGACCAGAGATAATCCAGTGACTGCTGCCTCTACTCCTACAGATCTGAGTCAACAGCAAGCAGCTGCAATTTTTAAACCACTATTTGTCCCAGTGATTAGTGATGGTTAGTGATGTGAAAAAAATACTCCATCTCCTCTGACAAAAGCAAACTTATCTACAAAGGGTTGTTAGTGCTTTTATCTAGTCTTTTAGGGAACATCACAGTAGAGTTTTGTCACAAACACAGATTTTTATTAAAACTAATATTTGGAACCACTTGGATGATTATCAAACTCACTGGCAGCAACAGAAGTCTGTATATCTCTCCACGATTCAGAGACCTCCCTGCAGTCCTTTCAGTCTTGTGCACAGTAGCTGCAGGGGATTTTGCTCATGTGGAGGTAGTATTTTCTGAAGACACAGTTCTTTCATATGACTATGTGTAATCCACACACTGAACAGAAAAGCACTAGTATCAGGACTGAGCCACTGATTCTTTTGGTACTCTTCAAAGGACAGTAGGTCAACCCAGTGTGTCTAGAGCTCTAGCCTAGCAGCGCCAGTTACAGTGAGTTCTGTACATGCTCAGTCATCTTTAGAAGCTCCCTTCAAACTGGATTTCAGCTTCTTCTTCTCCTTCTGTCCCATGGCACGGTACACCTTCTTCCTCTCTTCCTTCTGCCTCCTCAGCTTCTCTGCCTCCTGCTTCTCTTTCTGCTTCAGGAAGTCTTTGTGCTTTGCATGTTGTTCTGCTTGGACCTTCTTGCTCTTGTGATTATAAACTGTGCTCAGAGCAGTAAGCAATGCTGCCACCTAATGGACAGAGGAAGAGTTATATAAGACCACAGAAACCATGTATATCAATTGGTCACAGTATATTTTACACTTTTCATCGTGACCTGCACACATCAGCTGTGTGAATATTTCACACTTGAAACACAAGTATATTAACTGGCATTAAAATGTAAGAAACATCTGCAATCACCTACGTTACACTTTTGAAAGGTTTTTTTTAATTATTAAATTGGTACAGCATCTATATACTCCTTAAAAGCACGACAAGAATCTACATTGGCCATTAGGCAGATTTAACACCAAAGATACTTAAGATTTCTTAGATAAATTTTAGCCCTATGAAGGTCAGGATGTGTAAAATATATTAAATTAAATTAAAACATTTTTTACAATGACCATTTCTCTTTATATATGATAGTTTCACAGAAGAGTTACACATTCTACCTTCCATTCATTCTGCAGCACAATGTAGCCAATGTAATGCCACTCTTTAGTCTGTTTATTGTTGACCATTCTAAAAGAGAGCTGCCAACTTTAGTCTAAATTTAGCCAAAACACTTCACGCATGTTGAGATTTAAACAGTGATTAGGCGAATTCCAGGAGTTTAAGTAGGAATATGTACCACAAAGTCCCTAAGGCAAAGAAAATGGAGGGTGGGGGAAACATTAATAAAGATAATAATAATTAATTAAAAATAAATAAATAAAAATAAAAAAATTAAATTAATAAAAATAAGCTTTTGGCTTCCCACTTCTGTCATGACACACAAGCATGATGGAAAAAGTAAAATAATAAAAACACACTGGCTCAAAATACTACACCTCCCTGTCCTGTTTAAGAACAGGGGTTGTTGGAGAGATTTCATGGGGATTGGTTCAGAAATTGGCCAGCAAGCTGTCTGCAGTATTTGCCAGGGACAAGGATTAAAGAAATGTGATATTTAGAAAGCCGGTGCTCTGGAGGCATCCTCGGTGGATTAACTTTAGTCTAATGATAGGTATTAGAACACGTTTGAAATGACAGCAAAATAGTATTAAATTCAGTTAGTGATGCATAAAGCCCATGCTTGGGGCAGGATAGAGGGTCACCCTCTGCTCCTTACCTTTCTCTCATGGGGCTCCCGGATTACAGCAGGTCTTTGGAGGTCTCGGGGAGTTTTGCCCTTGCCTTCCTGGGTTTTGGGCTTGCTTTTGAATGGCAGGGCCTTCTGCAGTTCTTTGGGGATGTGCAGCGCATTAAAGTGTCGCTTCTGCCTTATGACCGGCTGCAGGGAACAAAAACAGTGTATATTTATTCATACTGTTGTCAGTCTTTCAGTCTTTCATGATAGTGATTATGGCTATGGTTCTATGACTGTGATTACATGGTCTCAGGATTGCAGTCGTGACTACGGTCCTATGACTATAATAAGGACGTACATTTCTACAGTAAATCAATTTTAAAGCCCTGTGTACTTACCTTGTACAGAGAGTCCTGGTTGGGCTTGTTTCTTATTCCCAAATCGTGTTTGAGCTGTCCAAGTGTCCTCATACCTGTCCATGTGTCTTTCTGACCAACTGGCATCAGAAGAGACGTCACTGGATTGTACAGCTGAGGAACGGACACGGGGTACCAGGAACGCAGGAATACAATATCTATACAAACACACACACTATATTGTAGTTATAAAAGTATTGCTATCAGTTTTTTTTTTTTAACTGGGAAAACACCCAAAAACACAGACTCTGCCCCAACTCTGGTCACAGACATCATGAAAAGAGATATTCAGTTTGGCTTATATCTCTAAAATGCAGAGCATACAGTAAATACGCAAGGTTGTATGAGTGTGCTGATGCACAGTTTTGTGCTCCATTCTACAAAGGGTGGCATCACAAGTGGTAATAATTTCCCATCGTTTTGTGCTGAATGACTCTTTTGGGAGCCATTACTTCCACAAGCTTTCCTGGTGACTTTGGAAGACAAATACCAGTCCCTGCAGCACACCCTGAGACTTTCATGACACAGTTATATGCATGCTCAAAAGAATAAATAAATAAAAAAAGAAAGAAAGAAAGAAAGAAAGAAAGAAAGAAAGAAAGAAACAACCCCTGCAGTGAAAACAATTGGAGACAAGACAAATCACACAAATGCCTAGCCCAACACGAAGCAGCACAAGGCAATTCATTACTCAGCAGATTGCACTCACCACTCATGAGGAGCCGGTCCTCGAAGGTGGCACGGAAGGCCCCGGGAGGAGTGCGCAAAGCCTTCTTGATCTGACCTTTGATCCCACTGACAGCCCGGATGGAGGCGCCCTCGAACTTAGCGACCTCCAGCACTGTGTTAAACATTCCCTGAGAGAGAAAGCAGAATAAAAACATAAAAACCTGAAGGTTTTCACAGAAGATGACTCAGCCATTTAAGTCAGTTCATTTTTTCCCCTCTCAGTTCCCTCATGTTCTGTGCTTTTCATTTACTGTTTCAGACACTAAGTCCAAAGGTTTGTTGAACTGGGTGTTGGAGTATCTGCACATGAGCATAGGTTCATGCCCAATCCAAAATGTAGGCAAGAGGGGTATAAAGTGCTGTACAGGGTAGTGCAGGGTACAGAGCAGTGTAACTGTATTCTTGGAGAGGAGAGAGGAAACTACCCAATATTTTTTTTAAATAATGTTCCAAAATCTAGTATAAATTCTTTCCAGAACAGAGGTTATAACTCCAGTATATGGATGGGCTCCCTACTGATACAATTTCAGCATATGACCACCTCTACAGTTAAACATGCTGGAAGTCAAATACAGAGACATGTTTAATACACTTCAAGTGTGCTGTTTGTCACTTGCTGTCAGCATCAGGCCTCTAGAGGCATATAGAAAATGAATGTAGAAAATGCTGATTGCAGTAAAAGCGTGTTCAAAGTCAAGGGAAAGGACCAGGACAAATTATGCACTCTGTGCCCATGTTAGAGCAAAGTAAAATGATAAAATTATCATGAGAGATTATACGTTATATTAAACATTCTCTAATAGGACAAAAAGATTTGACATTATTTTAAGTATTGGTTAATTTCCTTTTTACCCTTCTCTCTCCATAATTAGCCCATTTCTGCTTTCTCACCTTCTGCATGACGGTACCTCACTTCTCAAAGTGCAAAGGCTAGCATATGCCTCCACTGATGCATATAAAACCTGCCACTATGTCAACTCTCAGCCACATAGAATGAAAAGGCCAAGTGCTGGCCTTCCAACAGACTGTTACACTACAACCAGCAATGACACAATGAGAACATGCTTAATTACATCCTCCAAGGACCTGTTACAGATGGCAGCTTCAGCTCAAATCCAAATCCCAGCTGTAGGACCTGCCTGCACTCTGCTATGCAGAGTTTTGTGTAGGTGTAGTCTGAGCGGCTGGCCAAAGCACTGGGAGGACTGCATTCCTCCAAAGCTAGAAAGCTGCTGACATTTCAGAAGCAGGTGGTTTTGCAGCTTCCTTTTGAGCTGGTCTGCTAGAGCTATAGAGAATCGCCTGACTCGGCAGCACCACCTACCTGGATAAAGCAGGTATTCTTAAAAATCTTATAAGGGTATCCGATTAGCTTCAGTTTCTTTACGACCGTCACGGATTTGTCCAAGTCCAGTACAACTCCGGTAGCTGCGATGCGGAAATTTGCCTGAGGGAAGCGGAGAGAAATGGATTCTGAGAAAGTGTCGGGCAGGGGAGAGGGGGAAAAAAAAAACACACACAAAGGAAACCACAGAAGCTATCACACTAGAATCCTGGATTGAACTTGTGACTGGTATTGCTCTACTACTTTTGTACTGTATCCATCTCAGTAGTAAAGCTCCTACCTGATTCCCTGCAACAGTCTGAACAGCCAGGAAGCCTGTCCCCTGAGGTGTGATAGGCCCTGAGAAAGAGAAGAGGGAGATAGTGGAAGGGGGAGTTGAGAAATGGACAAAGAGACAGTGAGAGTGTGAGAAGATGAAGAGAGAAGTGCTGATCAGTTAGTAGAATTCAGAGAAATATCAGTTATTTGCCTGTTATCTGAGAAAAGCTCCCTGTAGCTGTATTTCCATAGCAGGCGATAAAATGAAAATGCATTTTAAAAAATGCAAATATAGCAGCCAGCAGCTGGATTCCATCAAACTGACATATGGTGATAAATTCTTTACACAATCAGAATCACAATCTTTATTCGTCAAGTACAAATGTACAAGGATTGACATTATTTCTGACTAAAACTGCTGTTGAGAAGGTTTTGAATTACCACATAAAATAAAAAATGTGCTGAACATGTTCAACAGTTCCAAATGTTTATAGACACCTCATTCAATGAGTGATTTTCATTGTCTCACCCCAGATGGAGGCACCACAATGCATGTGTTCAGGAGTATATTTGAGCAGACGATGGCGGCCGTTGTGGTCCTCTATGTGGTACAGCGGGATGGTTTGGAAACGTCTCCAACCCAGAGACAAAATGAGTGGGTCTCGGGTCTTCAGGATACGACTGTGCCAACGATGTTTCTTCAGACGCATCTGATATCAAACAGAAAGAGAAGAAGAATGTCATCTAGTGGACCAAAAATGTAGGCATGTCTAACAGAGTGGGCACAGGGTATAAAAACTCTAACAGCACTGCTGTGTCTGATCCATTCCTTCTAAACCAACACACAACACAACACCATACTGCCAGTATCACTGAAGTGCATAGAATGATCTAGCAGAATAACACCTATACTAACCACTGAAGAATAGGGTGAAAGGGGTAAAACAATTTGTTCAGAGAAACAGATGCACTACAGTGAGTAATTTTAGATCTACAAAGTGCTCCTGCGTGGTCAGTGAAGCAGATAACATGGAAAATGACTGTAGATACAAGGTAGGTGCTTCATAATACAGTGGTTGGTGAATGTATAAGGCATATACATACCGAATTATGGATTTATAATAGATGTCAATCAAGAAATGAGCCATACAGTTTTTGTTTTACCGGGAAAGTGTTTTTTATTTTAACTAATAACAATATGCAAAAGCTGGAGGGTGGTGGCACGGTGGTGCAGCAGGTAGTGTCGCAGTCACACAGCTCCAGGGACCTGGAGTTTGTGGGTTCGATTCCCGCTCCGGGTGACTGTCTGTGAGGAGTTGGTGTGTTCTCCCCGTGTCCGCGTGGGTTTTCTCCCGGTGCTCCGGTTTCCTCCCAATGTCCAAAAAAAACCCCCACACATGAGTAGGTGGATTGGCGACTTAAAAGTGTCCGTGTGTGTGTGTATGTTGCCCTGTGAAGAACTGGCGCCCCCTCCAGGGTGTATTCCCGCCTTGTGCCCAATGATTCCAGGTAGGCTCTGGACCCACCGAGACCCTGAACTGGAAAAGCAGTTACAGATAATGAATGAATGAATGAAATGCTGCAAGTCGTGGGTTCAAGTCCCGCTCCGGGTGACTGTCTGTGAAGAGTTTGGTGTGTTCTCCCCATGTCCTCATGGGTGTCCTTCAGGTGCCCCAGTTTCCTCCCACGGTCCAAAAACACACGTTGGTAGGTGGACTGTGACACCCTGTGAAGGACTGGTGCCCCCCCTAGGCTCCAGACCCACAGCGAATGAATATGCAGAATGATGCTCTGCAACTTGATGAAACTCTCTTAAAAGCCATAATCTAATCTTAAAAAGCAGTGCAAAGGTAGTAGTGTTTAAAAAAGCTCTGGAGCTCACCTGCAGGTAGCCTACATTGCCCTCACTGGCCCCCAAAGCACCAAGGAGGATGGGATAGTGGGGGTCGAAGTTGGTGACGAATTCACAGGGCAGAGCGGGAATCTCCAAACGCACATACATGCCTGGACGAAAGCCCTCATACTGAACTCGAGTTTCATCATCCATGTCCTCAAACTCGGCTCTGTTGAGCTGCGCACACACACACACAGAAAAATTCTAGAAATTTAAATACACATATTTCACAGTCAATATCTGGAATCACACTGTTGCAGATATAAGATGATTCTAGAAATACATTTGGAAACCATTACAATGATTAACAAAACTTCAGATGACATTTTAAAAACTGCAGGATAAATAACCTCAACAATGAAATTATAATACAGTTCATCGCTAGTGAGGATCAAATCCTAAGGCATGTGACAGTAAATCTATTTTAGATGTGTTTTTAAAATTTTAAATATTAGATTCTTTAGTGTCTAACCTGAAGTAAATAAATTGACAGATTATATAAAACATTATCATCAAGTAAAAAATTTATCCCAAGTGTATCAGAAAGACTGGAATCACTTTTTTTTCCAAATTTAGCAAGTCATCATCAATATAGCATGACAAAAAAATAGCAGTAAATCATGAGATATCAAAAATAGCACTTGATGTCAACATTACAGGACTTGATTCTATACCCTAACACGATTATATATCAATAAACACAAATTATCAATGTCACAATGACCCCGCATCTCTAAACCCAATGTTCATTTTTATGCTTATGTCAAATTTCGATCGATCAATGTGTAAATCTATAGTCCAAGTTGACTGCCAAAAGCAATACCTTTGTAAGGAGTATTCAAAATCTAATCAATATCACTAATAACTCTCACTCTGAGTTAGTTAATAAATATCACAAAAAAAACATTGCATATTAAAATATAAACGTTTCTGTAAGAAATGTGTATCTAGGAAAATTACTATTTATTTGGCAGACTACTTTGATTATTCCAGAAGATAACACTTGTTTACTTAAAATCACACATGCAACACCTGAGAGGGCAATCAGTAAGGGTTAGGAAAAAATATCCTCATATGACCTCTGACCTCAGCCTGTTTATGCATCTCCTCCTTGAGGTCATCGAAATACGTAGCATCTCCATCATCGTATTCTGCATCAAACCTCTCTTTCAGTCTCTTCTTCTTCTCCAGAAGCTTTTGCTTATGAGCTTCACCATCATCAACCTTCACCAATGGAGCCTGCTCCTCCTCCTCATCATCTTCATCACTCCCACCCTGTTCATTATTAAAATGCACATTTATTCATAGATGCCGAATCATTATGAACACAAACACAAATTCAATACAAATGGATATGAGAAAGTAAGCTTTAGTTCCAATATGAGCCTTACCTCAGCTTCATCTCCTTTTGCTTTGTGAACTTCTCCAGTTTCCAAATCTTCAAAGTCTCCATAGAGATCATCTGTAACAACAAAACTAAATTAGTAAAATAATAATAACAAAGATACAAATGCATTTGTAATAAAAATGTGCCCTTACCATCCTCCTTCAGTAAAGTGGCAGCATCTTTGTCTCCTTCCCATTGTCCAGTGACAAAGCAGTCCCTTATGGATGCCAGCATCTGAAAAACCATTATGATTAAAGCATGAAATATTATTTTCTTGATCCTTTATTTTTTCAATAAGTCACTTCCTCTGGGGGTTCCTCTACAAACTAGAAAACAGAGATGTGTGAATAATGAATAAATGTATCAGAGATTCTGTTCTAAATCAATTTTATAAATGGACAACCCCATGGGGTAATATCACTCTATGGATTATAAACTGTTTCACTCATGGACTCCAGGAGAATTTGATTTTCATCTGATTTATGTTGCAATGTGGAGAACAAGAAATAAATGCCATGAATATAGTTTTCTAGTCTTGGTGGTAACAATGACTGCTGCTGTAAAGTAAAGTAAAGCTTGAGTTTCTCACCTCCTCCTGGTCCCAGTCATGGCTGGTGTCTGGCTGAAAGCGTGAGCAGTCTATAGCATCCGCTTTGATTTTCTTACTTTTCTCAGGCCGACTAACTCTGAACAGGCCACCCAGCTCCTCTTCGTTATCAGCACCCTCTTCCTCCTCCACCACTGAGAAACAAACAAATTAGAGATGCAATCTGGCTTCCAGTCAAAACAGTCTGCGGTATTATGTCTGTTATAGCGCTGAGTCGTCTGCATTCATGAAACATTTCAATGTGTAAATCACCTTTTCTTTGATCTCAAAACATGAAAACAAACAAAGAGACAAGACAGCTAAGAATGATTTTACTTTTTAATAATAAAAAAACATTGTAATCAGAGAAAACCATAATACAATCATGATAAATACAATAAAAATAGAGATGCACCAATATATTTTTTGGGGGGGGGGCCTATATGATAGCATATTCACATTGGTTTAAAGCAAAACAAATTCTTTTTACCATAGGTTGTCATAAGACAAGCCTTTTTTGTTCAGTATTTGTAAATTTCTAAACTATTTACTTTAAATCTTAAGTATATTAGTTTTTTATCAAAGTATTTTATTAAGTATATTAATTTTATTAAGTATATTAATTTTTATCAAAGAAATACTACTGGTTCCGCATGAATGGTTTCTAGAGGGGCAATAATTAGTGCAGCAAAGGGTTTGTTTTGGAGAGCAAGGGTGAGAGCTGCATAAAGCAGTTCCGAGCGAGCGAGCGAGCAAGAGAGAGAGAGAAATTGTTTGAGCGAGTGTTTGTAATCATTTATCATCAATTAATTCAGATGCTGAGTGACTCTATATCCATTTTCATGTGTTTTCAAATATAAGAAGGACTCCTGTACACTGGTGGTTGAAAGTATCTTTCTGTCTTTCTGTCATTCTGTTTGTGTGTGTATCTGTGTGTATTTACACCGTTATCTGTGTGTGCACATGTTCTGAGCATCGCTGATATTTTAAATTACTTTTCATCACAGAAAAATCCCAGAAACTATTCTCTGCAGAAACTGGAAAAACGTCCACACGGCAGAGATAGCTGTGTATTTACAGACGTAAGTGCATATCCGCAAGCACAAAAAAGGCGCCATGGTACTGGTTGTAATATTGGCAAAAAATAATATATCAGCCGCCAATATATTGTGCATCACTAAACAAAACCCATTGATTTTATTATTATTATTATTATTATTATTATAATTATATTTATTTGCATGTCCCCAGCTAGGAGATTAACCTTATGTGAAACCTCTTGATTTGCAACATTCCTATGTTTGTTTACAATTACAATAAATATGTAACTATTACTTTGAAATATTTTCCAAATCTAAAATCTTTGAAATACATTAATATCTGTAGATACAAATGATTCTGACATTAGTATGTAATAAATACAACTGAGTAACTTATGCCAGAATATTATTTTATAATTGAATCATTATTTAAAAAAAATATTTTCTGTTTTTTAAATTTTAAATTATTATATATACAAATTAATGTCAACTAGTCTAGAATTACATGTGCACTTGTATTTTGCACTGACCTGTTCCATATACCAGTTTGCGAATGTTAGGAGCGGCACGCTGGCGTCTCAAATATGCTTCCGTAGCTTTCTGGGCCAAATCCTCTTTCCACCTTAATGTTCCTAAAATGCAGGTATAATCACAGACAGGGAGAATGCATGAAAGTTCATCTTAAAAACAGCACACAGGCATGTAGAACAGATCACAGAAATTAAGCTATGCAGCACAGTCAATATCATACAGCTTAGGATAATTGTATCAAACAGCACAGTCAATAACACAAAGCCAGGAGAAACATATCTAACAGAAGAATAGTATTTCATACAGATCAATACCTATATTAATATCTGCTTATATTTAAGCCCCTTGCATTATCCCTTTTCAAGAATCAGAAAATGAAAAACAGTTGTCAAAGAAAATTAGTCGACGAAACCTCAAGGAAAATTACCCTGTTGATTTCATTGTGTTGAAAAATTACCTGCAGTTTCAAATCCCATTTCATCTTCAGCATCCATCTCCTCTTTTTCATCAGCAGAGGCCATCCTGGGTTTGGTAGTGTCTTTTCCAGATGTTCTAACATTGACCTTTCCTTCCTTTTCAGAGTCATCATCTTCCTCGCTCTCTTCTTCCTTATCTTCATCATCATCATCATCTTCATCATCATCACTGTCTTCTTCAGAGCAGTGTCCAGAGTCTGGAGGTGCTGAGCCTTTCCCATGCTGCTGCTGCTGCTTCTCCTCCTCCTCCTCCTCCTCCTCTTCTTCATCATCTTCCTCATCACTCTCCTCCTCCTCAGTCTCATCCCCTCCCTCGCTATTTTCCAACTCATCCTCACTGTCTGCAAATGCAAGCATCTCTGCCACCATCTCTCTCTCCTTTCTCGTTTCCAGCTTCTGTCTCTTCACAGGAGGTGCAGCTTCCTTTGCTACCTTCCTCTCTTCCTTTCCTACCTCCATATTCTTCTGCGCAGTATCTTCTTCGTCCTCCTCTTGTTCTTCTCCGCTCTCCAGCTCGTCATCCTCTAACTCTTCTTCTTCATCACTTCCATCACTATCTTCTTCCTCCTCTTCCTCAGTAAATATAGCTTTCCTTCTCTCTCTCTGAGTCTCAGGGTCCCACACTCGACTCTCCACAGGGTCTTGCTTCTCACTGTGGATTGAACACAAAAATAAAAACCTCACTCCCATGCAATACCTTTTAATATAAGCACAACTTTAAGCTTGACTGGTGGGTATGAATTTAGATGTTATTTTGGATATTTAAAATGCCCTGTTTGTCAATTCATAAGGGCACATTAACATTAGTTGGCTTCAACTTAGAATTTTGATAGTGCATAATATATGTAACACTAACAACAAACCCATATCTCTTATTGGTATTTTCAGGCTATGTTCAGACTGATTTAAAAATAAACACTTTTTTGTAGTTTTTTGGTATTCCTTCTTTCATAATGTAATGATTTTCAGCCATCTCTACAACATCTCCTGACATGATGCCCCTGTGTACCACCACCATCATCAACAACTCAGGAATACTCACGCAGAAATTAATCACAGCATGAAAAGTAATACATTATGTTTCACCTTGACTCTAAAGCCTCAAGGGTGACAAGAACATTGCATAAGAAGGGATGTGCTACCTTGTCCTGAAAATCCAATTACGGTTTGGATTCCATTATACATATTTATAAAAATGACTTCTTGCATATAAATCGAGGGAAAAAAACAAACTGAATACATTTTAAAATTAATTTAAATATATATTAATAATTACAATTTCATTTCGTTGACCTGCTCTTAAAAAGTCCCTGTCCAAACATTTGTATACCAGAACATGAAAACAGCCACACATGTCAGCTGTGACCACTCGGCAAGTCTTGGAATCTCACCCGTTCTCCTGGACCTCCTCTGGGGTCAGTGCAGCAGTTCCTGTGAACAGGGAGACTTTGCTGGCAGCCATCTTTGCATCTAAGGTAGTGTGTGTGCCCATGAGTGATTGCACAAGCTCAGTTGTGGGACGGATGTCCTCCTGTCACAGCAAAAAAAAGTCATATCCAGTAAGTCAGGATAAGCATTCACAAGTGTGTTTGGTTCACACCAAAGTGACTTTTTCTCCAGTGTGATTTTGACTGGAGCCAATATGATCCAAAAACAATATGAGTACAAGGACTGAAAGCTGATTTAATTCTATTGTTAGGAAGGCCTTTTAAGGAAATTCAAAATCAGAGTCAATGCTGTACTGTCTGCTTTACTTAGTGAACTTTTTACAGATGCACATCCCTTGGAGAATACACTACTGATAATAGTAATTGATTGGAGATAGCAATGTACAAGAATTTTTCATATTTGCCACAGAGAATGATAGAATGAGTGAACAGTAAAATAAAATAAAATCTAAATTACTCTCCTGCTCTAAACTAAGCTATTACCTACTAATTAAGCTATTAAAACTAGTGGTCAAATCAAATTTTTTAGTATAGTGCTTTTTAAAACTGATGTTGTCACAAAGCAGCTTCACAGAATGAAATGTAAAACTGTAAAGAATGAAAAAAACACCAGGTGAGCAAGACAAGGTTCCCCTTGCGGGGAACCAGGGCTCACAAGGGGGGGACCTATCCCCCTCTGGTAGGTCTACTGGTAATAATAGTTAGGAGTCCATAAAAACTTCAATGAAGGGTGGGCAGCTCCAAGGCAATTGGTGGTGGCTAGAGCATGGGCAGCTGGTCAGAAGCTCCATGACTTCATGTTACTTCAGAGTATCTAAGTGATTTGTTTTTCACTCCTCATCTTCCAAGTACATTAAAACTGATATAAAATTTGATTACATCTTGAATATCCCTGCTACGGCAGCACTGCAAATTCCCTGGGCTTCAATAAAGTTCTCTCTGCCCATTTACATCTAGATTCTAAACATCTAGATTTAAGCAACTTTATTTTCATGCAACACTAAGTATAGCATTATCGAGTATAAATGCAAGGGATGTACCTGCATTTTATTTTAAAACTATAATAAATTCATGAATGCCAAGCTAGAAATAATTCATCTTTGACATTAACAGAAGAAAATGTCAAAGTAAGACTGTTCTTGTATGCATGACAAATCAAATAACACCTGAGAGTAAAACAGGATGCCCTTCAGCTACTGTGAAATCAACTGAATCACTTGAGCAGCCTTCAGTGAACAAAGTAAGCATGAAAACAGCCTCAACACAAAATCTCAAATTATGACATAGTCCTGACAGCTCTGCTGTCACATAAATGAACCATATAAAATCAAATATGAAAAACATCGCCCAGGCAAAACAGAAACACAAACTGATACTGACCTGCTGCTGTTTAGCTTGGCTTCCAGGCATGTCAATGTACACTGCATCCTTATCATACACCAGCCCCCCAACCCCAGCCATGGGAGCATACAGCAGTCTCTCTTTCTCATTCAAAGCCCTCTTCTTCAGCGCATCTGGCAGCGGACAGGGGTCAGGAAGGAAGCTGATGTCAGCTACAGAGTAGTCCCCTACACCTGTATTGGGTAATGTCCACATATTGCACAATTATATTACAGAAAAAGTCTTAAGTAATCCATCTATTGAATTATCAAACTGGATAATGATGGGTAATGAATCCATGAAGCCCCTCAGCTTTACCTGGAATGTGAACCTGGCCTTTGTTCTTCAGGAATGTCCCTCGAAGATATCCATAGAGACACACGGTTCTGTCACACTTAGGATCCAATCTAACAGCCTCGGGATCAGTCAGGTCTTCCATTCTGAGATAAAGAAGAGGCTGCTTCAGGCAATATCAAATAGAATTAATCATTTAAAGGTTTGTCAACATGTCCAAGTTCTGCCCAGTAAGAAGTGACAAACATAAGAAAAGAAAATCTGTCTAAGTACTTTTATTTCCACCTGTTTGTTCTGATAGATTTGTTCCATTTAACCTCATCTTTGCACTCCACATAAATGCAGGTCTGGCTTTGTGATTGGAGACACTCGTGTTCGGATACAGAACAACATGATGAATGAGGTTGTGCTAAATAAAAATAGCTTTTTATTGCATGTTTTCTTACTTATGGCCACAAATAACTGACTGGGCTGCCTTGTTTCAAAGTTTGTGGGATGGTAGAGCCTCACTGAAATTTTATAATAGTCCTCCTAGTGTATAAGCTGTTACAGAAGCAAAAGCGTCAACCACTCTATTACTGCCCTTAATACTGAAACATTTTAGCCAGTGTAGCAGCCAGTTTTTTGACAAATTATGCCCTATTTAACACTGAACATGAATTTAATGGTGCACTTTACTAGCTCTTAGAAAATGTACATTGGTGGAGAGAACTTGGAGATGTAAATTTTGAAGTTTTTACAGCATGCTCACCGATCAGCCACTACATAAGGATGGGAGGTCTGCCACACCAGGGGTCTGAACTTCATGACTGAAATGAATCGTCCAAGGTTCTTAATTTCTTGTGTCTGGTATTCCCCATACACCATCCCTGACAGGTAAAACAGCTTGGCTCCCTTTAAGATCAAACGAGATGATGGAAATCATATAAAGTTGTGTAACAGCTGATTTATGATAGTGGTAAAGAGACTGCAAATTTACCTGATAGACTTCAGTCCAGAAGCGATGTTTGAGACGTTTCTTTGTTTTATTTAGTGACTTGGAGTTTTTGAAAGAATCCAGATGTGTGAGCACCCCCATGACACGTGGAAAGCCATGAACCTGGCAGATGTTGAGGAACTCAAAAGTCTCCATCTCAAAGCCAAAACTAGCATCTATCAACATCAAAACCTGGCAAAGAAAGCATTGAAATGTGTCATGAAGTAGCTGACAATGTTCAAATACCAAACTGACAGGCTTTAATATAACACTGCCATCAGAACACACAAAAAATAACTTTATAAAAGGATCAGAAAACATTCTTAACATTCAGTGTAGGTTAATGTGCCTAAACAATTCTGTTCAATAAAGCAGCTGCTGTTACATAAAAATGGAGTCACAAGGTTATGTTTTGACAGTGACTATATAAAACACAACACTCACCAGATCAGCAACTTTTGCCAAGTCTATCATAGTATTGATGTCATTGTTACATTCAATGAATGTCAGACGCCGTTTCTTTCCTATAAGCAAGTACAAGTGACAACAGAACACGAGTAATAGGTGAGAGACAAAGTAAAAGTGACTCAAAATATCTACAATTTTCTGTTTAAAATCAGCAAAGACTATTAAAATAAACCTCACCAGACACTATAGTTACAGGTCCGCAAATGTCTCCAAGCTTCTGGCGTGTGTAGTTTTTGATCAGGCAGCGGATAAGTGTGCTTTTGCCCACTTTTGGGGGTCCCGTTACAACCACAACGACAGGTGGAGGCTCAAGAGGAGTGCGGTCCACCAGAGGAATGTGATGTTTCTTTGTTTTTATATCTTGAGCTCTGAGAATTATAACATAATGATGACAAGAACATCAAAAAAAAATCATAAAATCTACAGTCATTGGTGTTTAAATTATTCATAAGTAACTGATTTGCTCAATTTCTCTTGAGCCAACAGAAGCAGAGTGCTTTTTTTCCTGTAAGCTCAATGGACAAATAGCAAATTGTGACAGTGTTGTTTTGTCAGTTTAAATCATTTTGGACTTTTCATTTTCACTGGGAGGGGTGCCCAGTATTTTTTGCTTGTTACACATTTGTTTTCATACATAATTTAAATATGCAAACCTTCATCTGATGACATTTGCATATGGTCTCAACTCTATGAACCACAGCCCTTTTATCCACAGGCCTACCATTTTAATGGGCCAAATAACTTTGGGTATGTTTGGTGACCATATCAAAGCAATATTAAGTCATGACACAGACAAAACAAAAGGATAAATCTGATTCAGAACACGGCGACTCTTTTTTCTGAACCTGAGAATAACTGGATATCTCCGAATCTAAATAAGAACACTGCATGTGTTAAGAATCAGTGCGAGACACTTAAGGAACACTGAGACACAGTTTCACAATAAACCCTACACCAGCATGATCTCCTTTAGCAGGATTTATTCCAATGTGCAAACTACTTCCAAACCTTAAGAGCCAGGTTAAAGCTGTTCGACCATATTTAAAAGTGATGATTTTTCACATTTAAGGTGGAGTAGAATATCTGCCTGGGTAAAAGATTTACACAACAGAAAGACAAAATTGTGTAGAAAACAGGAACTGTTTATGATCCTTTACATACCGCCTCATCTGTGGAACATGGAGCTGTGGGCATGTACGGATGCCACTGAAATTGGTTCATTTGTCTTTATTGATTTTGTGACTGCTTTTCACAGGAGCATGTTAACAGCACAAATTTTAGCCCAGTGCCTCAAAATACTTGCAGCAGGATAATGATTTGTAAACTAATGCTAAAGCAGCTTTTGAGCTTTAAGGGACTTGTTCTTGCACCAAAATTTAACTGAACTTCTCTTTCCTCAATGGAACTAGGAGGGACTGATTCCAGCCGTATTACATCCCAAGGAAGACGTTAAGCTTGTGATGATATCTGTGGGGCAGACTTTGGGCAGTCAGCAACTACTAAGTATTAGCAAGAGTGCTGCATTACTGCAGTACTAACCCTGACACAGGACACTATCTATCAGTGTTCACCTGGAACTGAAAGCCTTTAAATCTTCAAGTGGACATATAATGGGAAAAAGAAACACTTTTCAGTGCATTAGCACATTCATTGGGGGATCCAGAGCATTCCAGGTCATTCAAGTCAGATCATGGACAATCTAATCAGTATTTTGTGGGCTGAAAACACAGGACAAAAACGAGTCATACTGATTTTGTCCTGCTTCTTCTATGAGTGCTGGGACTTTACAGTGGCTCTGTTTCCAATCACAGTGTCGGACCAGTGTTTATGTGAGAGTGCACAGACAAGGCTAAAACCAGTCATTCTGATGAGGGCTGTTCAGAGAGGGAGAGACTTTTTGGTAGTTGGAACAAAGCATGCCACAGGCATTTCATTAAGACCCCAGAACTGTGTTAATCTGTAGAAAAGGGGTCAAATGTGTCCCCTGTGAAGATTCTGGAAACTATATAATGTATCAATCTTCATTTCTTTAAAAATTACTGTAGTTAGACAGAATCAGTTCACCTGAATAGTGAAGAGTTTCTATTGTTTTCTTTGTGACGACCAGAACATTTAGGAGTTGAGAAATCCATCAGTAAACGGTGTGATTTCTAAACTGTTCAGTTATCTTGGGAGAGCTCAGTGTCATTTCCTGCCACCTTTTCTAAATGACACCGGTAACAAATTCCAAGTCGTCGGGCCAGTGGTACTTTCAAACTAGACTTTTGACAAATGATCCAAAAACAGTTTAAATAGATGATGTAATCACACTCGGCTATAAATGCTGCTTCCAGAAAAACCTAGTCTTTAATGAGCAGCTGTGAGTCAATGGCCACTTTAAGAAGAAATATGTTAGAAAAAATCCTAACAGTATAAACATAATGAGTGATTGCAGGCTTTCTCTGATAGTTTTTGATGTAAGGGGTTAGGATTATGTTAATTTATATCTTAGCAAATATTTTTCTCAAGCAAGGGACTGTGTAAAAATATGGATATATATTTTATACATTTATTCTTGTGTATTCAGGATTTAAAACCAAAATATTGCAATTTAATTCACTGTCTTGTTTTCATGTTAAATCTGGTGCTGGACAACAAAACCGTCTCACTCTCAGTGACTTCTAGACTAAATTGTGCTGTATAGATACAATTGTGAGATCTGACCTGTGGAAAGTTCTAGCCCTGTTGACTGCTGAATGCACAGTGAAAGCTCGTGGGTTTCTCCTGCGCTCATCTTGCTCCTGCTCAGCCCCCTGCTCTCTCTGCTTTCTCTTCTTCTTCTTCTCAGCTTTAGGACCACTGTGTTTCTGTTGGTGTCTCTTCTGCTCCTTTCCCTCCATCTTCACACTCTGAAGGTTTTTCACAACACAGAGTATTAGAACCATAATATTTAAACACATGGAATCATAGCTCACAAACTCAGTTTATTCACTATTCAGTGTTTATATGCACAAACATCCATTTGGCTTAATGGTGTAGTGTTAAACCCATAGAAAAATTATATCCTGCCCATCCAGCATGTATAACTGCTAACACCAGCATTTATAAAGGGAAATAGGCAAACGTCAGATCTCAACAATAGTGTAAAACAATAACCATTTTATGCAACTGTCTGATGAAAGGAGCTTCTAAGCACTCTGTCTGTTTCCTAAAACCACCAATGCAAAGAGTTATGACTCAGTTTCTTTGGAAAGGATCATTTAGATTCATATCCCTTCTGTTATTTCTAATTCTGGAAACCTTATAAACACTAAAATAAAAGACAAAACTGCCTTTGTAGCGCTGAATTTTGCCTTCAATAAGCCTCCGTAGCTCACCTACAGCTTGAAAGGCTCTCACTACAAGTTGACAGGATTGGTTCATTAGATTCCTTGGATTCCTGGCTGCTTTGAGGCTCTCTTTGGAACACAGCCATTTCTGATTTAAAACATGCAGAGCCTTCTGTGAATTTAGAAGCTATTTCACCGGTTTCTATACGTAACGCGAGTCAACCCATGCTTTAGAGAGTACAGGGGTTTTGTTATACTAAAAACGGCTTGCGATTTAAAAATAAAATGTGCAATTTACTTAAGTGTAGAACGTGCCATACACAGGGGACTCCACGCTGAGATTCAGACAGATACAGAGCCTTTCAAATCAGCACACTACTTACAAGTCTGGGTTTTTATAACGCGGTTCCTTCGGTGTTTAGCCCACGGTGTTTCTACTGTTTTTCATCTCTCGTTCTCTCACTCACTCTCTCTGTTTACACGTGTGTGCTCCTTCCGTCTGCGGCACGCACTGATGGTATGTCGTACCAAATACGCGCATCTCAACGGAAGGTTCCGGGTTTCGATAGTTCCGACTAAAGTCGCCAGTCCCAAATTTTCCCCTAAACCCTTTGCCCTAGGGACCCATTTAAAGTGCATACTTCCTTTACCTCGTCGAGGGATGAACAAGTCAAACATTCAGGGTGTCCGAATTTCAAATAGTCTCACATTGGCTACACGTTTTAGCTTTATTTAAAGTAGCTTTAAGAGAACATGAGGTAGAATATTTACCTTGAAATTATAGCTTCAAAACCATTGTGATGCTTCACTGATCTTTTCTGTAATGACGAGCACTAGGCCTCTGTCTTTGCTACTTCTTTGCTCAGCACTGTATGCTAACTTTTGTTTAGGAAACAAACCCCCCTCCTGGATTTCAGGACAGTGCTGTAAAATGAATTACAATCTGCAAATGTAGGGGAGCACAGGAGAACAAACAGCAAATCTTACCTAATGTTTATTAGCATCATAATGAGCCATACAATGTCTTCAGTCCAATCAGACCATGAAAATTAGTGGATCCAAATAATTTTGCTCTCTGAGATATGTATGGAATATCTGCATCAACTTAAAATATCCCTCAAACTACTTTAATTTAGTCTAAGACTATAGTCAACAAAAGAGAAAGAATCCCAGAGTTTTTCAGACTGGACCACAAGATTTTTAACATCCCGTATAATTTTGGTGAGAGGACCACACATTACCCAAAATCCATTGAGATACATTTAAGTACCATTCACAGTGGACATGTGACAATTCAGCTTTTACCATCACTGCAGAGAGAATGGTGTTAAAACATGATAAGAATGCATTCAATTGTGAATTTAACATATGCTGATGTCAATGGTCTGTGCCATTTTAAGAAGCTTTTTTGAGGATATAGGTTACAGTCAGCTGCATGAATACATTTTATGCATTAAGAGCTCAGTGCAGACTGAAGCCAGATAGCTATAGTTTCTGGTTCTGGCTTTATATTAATTAGTTATCATACCTTTTTTTAAAAATGATTTCATTAACAAAAAAGGGCAAGTAAATAAAATGAAAATAAATGACTAGTAAAGACAATTCCATTTGATGAACACTTTATTCACAGAATAATTTATTTTACAAAATAAGTGAATATTCACATTTTTATTTTGCACTCCTAAAATAAAGTGAAATAAATAATAAAATAAATAATGTATGGTGGACCAAGGTCTTAAATACGTATGGAGTATAAGGTCAGTTTGGAACAGACCTGCTGTTTGGTAGAGACTGACATTATAGATAAATATAAATATTACATAATTAAGGTTTGATGTTGTGTAACCAGTATTTCCCTGATATCATAAATGCAAAAACTATGATCATATAAATTAAATTAAATTAAATTAAATAAATAAACAATGTATACTTTCTTGAATAATCATCATAATGTTTGTGACCCACATTACTCTAAATCATAATATAAAAGATAATAACGTTTAAGTCAAATATAAGTACCTAAATAAATATAAATAAAAGTAACTTAAGCAAAATTAGCTCCAAATATATCCTTGAAAAGGCTTGATATTGTTGTGACCAGCAATAACACAATATCATAATGTAAAAATACATAAGTCGTGAAAATAATAAATAAATATAATAAATATCGTATAGCTCACAATTGTTTTTTTTTTTCTTGCACAGTCATTTAAATTTAAAAACAAATGAATTGTTTCACTCATGCAAGTATTAAAGTTCCATTTGTCCAGTGATCTTCCACCAACCTGGCTCCATCTCTCCAAGGACTTCCTCCAAACACTCAGATGACAGATTTGGCAGTGGGGCCAAATGCTTATCCTGAGTGGGCTCATCCCACTGAGCAGCACCCTGGGGGCATGACACAGATAGAGAGGAGTTGTCCACTCCCATGTCCCAAAATGCAGAATCAGGAGAGGCAGGTGACTTGGAGAAGGACTTTGAGCTTCCTGCATATCCAAACCTGGCACTGCCATGTGGATAAGGAGGCGGTGGGTAGAGAAAGACTTGGCTCTCATCTGTGACATTGCTTCTGATGCCTTGATGTGCTGGGCTCCACAGAGAATCTGTTGAAGGGTGAACTCTAACAGACCCCCAGTTGACCGGAGTGACCGAGTCTGAGACAAGAGGAGAAGGACTCACACTGGTGCCCATGAGGCGCTTTGGTCGTGGCCTGGGCGCCGGAGTGCTGCAGTAGACATTGCTCAGTGGGAAGCCAAAACTTTGTGAAGAAAGGTCAGGAAAGAAGCAATCTTGCGCACCATCTTCTTTTGACTGAGACTGTGGGATATTATAAGGGGATTGAACCATCTGTGGAGGCAAGAAAGGACTCGGCAGAGGAGAGGCAACTTCTGGTTGAGGCGAGGTCCTGGCAAATCTGTTCTTTAAGGTTCTTGCTCTTTTGTTCTGGAACCATACCTGTTAGACAAAAAAATAAATCCAAATTATCATACAATGCACTCCTCAAAATCATAGGCCACCAGAAATAATTTGTCATAGTGTTTATCTGTTTTGGATATGTACCTGAATGCGGGACTCAGGAAGGCCAGTAGCTTGAGAAAGACTTTCTCTGATGCTGATGCCAGGATATGGGTCCACATTAAAGGCCATTTTGAGCAGCTCCAGGTGCTCTTTGGTAAAGCTGGTCCTCTTCCTCCTGCATGCAATCTTATTGGCCTGAGATACCCCATCCTGAGCTGGGGAAAAAACATACATGTTATTTTCAACATACATGTATTTTGGAATTCAACCATTCATTAAGAAACACTCACAGGCAAGTTAACTTAGTATAATTAAATACTACTCCACTGAACTATATAACATGAGTTATGAAAAGAAAAAGAACAGATAACAATTTCTTACCAATACCACTGTCAGACCACATTCTGCAAGCTATTCTTGAAGTTACTTGAAGACGTGATATATTCCAGCTGGGAGAAAAGATGTACTTCTTGCTTCTTTTGCTTCTGCCATATGACTGAGAGCTGGGACTATTTATCCCTGAACTCCTCCAACCAGAAGTGGGTGGTGCTGCGAACTTCTCAAACTTGGAGCACTCTGATCTCATCCAAAGTACCTCAGCAATTTTCACTAGCCACGCCCCAGTTCACACCTCATTCATATTCAAACAGAGCCTCAATAATATCTGTTGTTGTTGTTGACGTCAAAAACATACTCCATTCTCACAATGTCAGGGCAGTTATCAAAACACTTTGGAAAAGTAACAACTTCTTCCAGATGTTTGTCTTCATTGCAAAAGCATATTATGAGATCGTTATGTTCTAGTTAATGTTCTCTGCCAAAGTGTTAGGCACCGAAACAAACTGATAATGCATTTTAACTCTGAGGAGTATGATCATAAAGTTAACAGAAATCCATCAAAAATTACAACCATTGTTTTTTTAAAGTACATATAGTAAAAGGAAATATATTTGGTTCCAATCTCAGCCATTGGAAGCATACCTGATTAAACTTAATGAGTCATTGCTTAGTAAACAACTAAGGATTTCTGGACTTCCTCAAAGAAAGGGACAAATGGCTAAATACCCAAAGTCAACACATAAAATCATATAAAAGTCAACACTTATTATATGAATTTACTGTAACATTTGATTTGATTGACTAGTGACGTTTGATTAATGTAAAAATAGCTTGTTTTGATATATATTTCACAGTCATAGGTGGTAAAGCTGACTTCAAAACACAGTGTGAACAAAAACATTCTAAAATTGTTTGTTTACTGTATCTATTATCATCACATTGTCAATTACTTGAGTCATGTTTGTAATGATTTTGCACTGTAATAATATAAAGTCGATTGGACGCTACACTGCTTGGTTTAAAGTCACAAAATGTTGTATATTGTATATATGTATCCATTAAATAAACATTTGTTACTACCTCAGTATTTTACTTTGTAATTTTCTTAATTTTATTTGAAATTTAAAGTAAATTTTGTTTTATATTTAAATGTAGCAATATCATACAAGGCAAAATGCAGCTGAACATTAATTGTGAGTATAATGATTCACTTTTACTCAAATGGTTTGTGTAAAACTTCCCTATTCAAATTACATATCACAGTGTGTGTTAAAGTAAAAAATAACATCAAACATCACTGGCATGGACACGTTTTTGAGACCATTATTTTTATTTTTGTACTTCTATTTGCTGAGTTTAAGAAACAATAAATATAATACATATTGTTCCATAAAATTGCATATGAATTTATTATCCTTAAGTACAACATGTGTTAAATCATGTATTTCCTTACTTTCACTTAGGAAATGAACAAACATGTCTTTTGACCTTAAAGAATACACTGTCCGAAGCATATGGCTATATTCTAAAATGTATAAAGGCATACACAAACATGTTTTCTCATTTTAGAGTATTACACTGATCATGTTTATCTTGCAGGTTATGTTTGTTTTTATGTTTATGGAGAAACATTATGATTGATTAAGTCATCCACTGATTACTGAAGGGGTGTTTAGCATAACAAAAGTCTTGATTGGCCTTTCATTTTTTTAAGAAGCATGATTGATAGCCTGTCTTAATCAGTGCAAGAGCTGTTAATGGTTATACTTGATTAAAATCTTAAATATGATAGGTCTGATAACTGTAACTACACCTCAAACTATAGATTTATGGCTTGGCATGTTTTCACACCTTTTTATTTGTTTTGTAGTATTTGCTGAACAATGATGCATGTTGTTTGCATATTTGTAGTTTGCTGAAAAATATCACTTGTGCATAAGCCCATAAGCTAAAATACAAGATACACTGAAATGTGGTATTTGTTGTTTTGTTATCACATTTCTGTTCCATCAGTTACTCTGGAGATTTTCATTAATAATTTCCAAACTATATAACACTAAAATGCAAACATGAAAATGAAAAATTGCTGATAGTATTGACTATGTTTCACTTAATACACAGATAAAATTATTAGTTTGTATCTTATTCACATTAAAGTGACACATAAACTTAGCTTAACCTAAAATCAAATAAGAAATCTAGAAACACAACAGATGTTATAGTAGAATTTTGAAATATTTTATATGAAATAAGTTTAAAGCAAGCTATTAAGCCACTTTCTTAATAAAATGCTTTTTATAAATCATGTCTTTATAAGAAAATTAAGTGTATACTTATTTTAAAAAAGAAAAAAGGAGGTGGAAAAATCTTAGGCACCTGAGATTTTTATTATTTAAAATAATTTATCATGTCAATAAGTGTTGTGCATATATAAAATTATGTGTATAATTAGGCTAAATACAATAACATAAAAACATACAAAAGAAATAACATAAAAAAACATAAAAGAACATAAATACAGTAAGAATATACAAGACATTTTTTCTTGGAAAGAGTAAAACCAACACATGCACATATAGAAAACCACTGATCACTGCATTCATTTTATTTGTTTTTATTTAATTTTTTTCTGAGCTAGTGTTTACTGTTTTTTTTTTGTTTGTTTGTTTTTTGTTTTGTTTTTTGAGCCGCAAGCAATATATATTATATCTACTTTTCTCAGGTGCCTAAAACCTTTGCACAGTACACTAATATATGAGGTTATGTTGCAATAAATCAAGGACAATATCTGAAAAAAAACTTTATTTTGTTATTCATGCTGGCTCAGAATACATCCTACAATATATATATATATATATATATATCAGCGGGGTGCAGACCCTTAAGCAACCCATATGCATGTTGTCTGGGATTGTTCTATTTTATTATATATATATAATTACATATAATAAAAATCTTTGATGACTGCAAGTGCAAACTTTGCCACCAGGCATTTTAACAAATAAGAAGAGTTGAGCTAGCAGAAAAGCTATCTGCTTTGTTTCAAATCATTTCAACACCATTTGTGAATTGCTTGCATTAATTGGCACACAAGTATATACTTCTATCTTATTTCTAAATTACAGAATTATACAAAATCTTTAAATAACTTCAAAAACTAATGAGTGATGGATACACTTTAGTAAAATGGGAATGGTTAGTGATATTAACTTACTGTTTGTGGCACATTAGTATATGGGAGGGGGGAAATTTTTTCAAGATGGGTGGTGACCATGGCGGCCATTTTGAAGTCAGCCATTGTGGATCCAACTTTTGTTTTTTCAATGGGAAGAGGGTCATGTGACACATCAAACTTACTGGGGAATTTCACAAGAAAAACAATGGTGTGCGTTTAACGTAACTTTATTCTTTCATGAGTTATTTACAAGTTTCTGACCACTTATAAAATGTGTTCAAAGTGCTGCCCATTGTGCAGCCCATTGTGTTGGATTTTAAATGCAACCCTCTTCTCCCACTCTTCACACACTGATAGCAACATCGCAGGAGAAGTGATAGCACAGGCTTCCAATATCCATATTTTCAGGTGCTGCACATTCCCAATAAGTTTGATGTGTCACATGACCCTCTTCGCATTGAAAAAAAGTTGGATCTAAAATGGCCGACTTCAAAATAGCCACCACGGTCACCAACAATCTTGAAAAGTTTCCCCCCTCCCATATACTAGTGTGCCACAAACAGGAAGTTAATATCACCAACCATTCCCATTTTATTAAGGTGTATCCATATAAATGGCCCACCCTGTAATTTTAGTTTTGTTTTATGATTGTATAAGTTTGCAGCATAATAATATGACTTAGAAATATTCATTTTGCAGCATATATGCATTCTTTTATTGTTTGTCATTCTTAAATCAGGTTTTGCTTTATTTTTTCAACATTCCTTTGATAAATGATAAATAAAAACAATAATACAAATTAACAAATGCCACATATCTGTTATTGTTTGAGAGAAACTAGAAACTCTTTGGAAATTATAGTGATTTTATTGTGCAACATATTACAGTGGTTTGTAATCACTATTTTCCAAAGTGATTTCAATTTGTATATATTTTATTTCGCTTATGGAGAAAACTATATATTGAGTATTTACCAATATTCTACTCATTAATCTGTTTGTTTATATGATAAATACTCAGGTATAAATCATATGATGACTTAATAATATTCATGTTACCCACAAATGTTATATCAATGTTTAAATAAATATTAAGTGTGCATTATTTGTAAATTATAAATATATGATTTAATTATTCATTTTCATGTTATATTTATAATTGATATGGGAACTATTGTTATCCACAATGTCGATATTATACATGTCTTGGCTTGTTATATTGATTGCCCTATGAGAGAACAAATTTACAGCCTACTGTCCTGATGACAAGACAATAGCTGATTAGGGTGGTGCCTCACACCACTTCCCATTCTAAGTGGCTTGAGTTTCCGGGGTTGTCTAATCTTGGGAAATGATTTAAGGTGCCCATTTTTTATTTGTCCAATATGGGCTTCCTGAGCACCCTCTGGTGGTCCACAAGCCTATGCTCAGGTGTCTTTTGATGGTACATTGTAATAAGTAATATTATAACATTATAATATGAAGTAATCAAACTAGTCAATCAAGTTAATATACAAATGGGTTATAGATATTAAGTCAAAGATATTAATATCTGTATTGCAACAGCCACACACAAAGCACATTTGCCAATATTTAACTCCTTACATTTCACTTTTCCTTCTTCATTTTATAATTTTCCATCATTCTACTGAATTCCTAATATTTTACAAAAAGTAAGATATCTGTATTTTGTTTTGGTTCTTGCACCATTATTTAAAAGGAACGAAATAGAAATATTTTCAATATTTTCATTCACAAACCTTATAAATTCATAATGAATTTATAATTTGGATGCTTTCAACACATTCCAAGACATATGGCACAGAGGTGTGTTTACCACTGTGTTATATTGTCTTTACTTTCAATGACACATTTAATCATTTTGGAGCAGAAGATACAAATTGCTGGAATTTTGAGGACTTTAGCTTCTCAACAGTACATATTCTTGTCCTTTATTTTGTGTCTTACCTGTACTGCAGGCAGGCTAGTCGCTCTGTGTTTACAAAACCACCTTAGCATGTGTAGAATGAGGTCTGGCATTGCATTGCTGAAAGAAACATGAGCTTCCCAGAAAAATAATTTCACTCCTTCACATCAATGGTAACTTCTCCCATATGCAAGTCACCAATGGGCACTTACACACCCACAAAACCATGACAGATGTTGGTGTTTGCACATATAACATAAAAAAGGTCCCCATTGTCTTGAAGAGAGAGCTCAACATCCATTTTTCATAAAGCTGAATCATAGACTCATCTGACCATAGAACATTTCCACATATCTTTTTGACAATGAGATGAGCTTTGGCAACTCAGCAGTGTTTTAGCATGATGTATGGCTTTCTCCTTGTGTAACAGAAAGGCAAAAATAGACTGTATGAAATTACATATTTTTTCAAAGGTCCTTGCCAAGGTCCTTGAATGTTCACCTGCACTTTGCTGAATCAAAATTGGTATAATATGAACTTTCTACACCACAACCCTTAAATGAATTAAGCAAAAAAGATGATGATAATGATGATGATGAATATTATATAAATTCAGCTTCTTAATTTGCCCATCCATATTGGCAAGAAGACAGCCGACCAAGGTTTGTTCAATGACAGCAAAGTTGGGAGGTCCACTGGTGTTTTGCACAGCAATTTCTAGTGGGACCACCAGTTGCTAAACAGACAACATGTCATGTTATGGCACTTGTCCATTCACAGATCTTTCCTTCATTAACTTCTCTTATTCTTTATAATAATTTAGACTAGTAAATTATTTTAATCCAGCACAATGCTAACATTTTCAGCATAATTATTTTATAGGAAGCCTACTCATTATTGTATCTCTCATAGTTACTGGTAATGTTTGTATTAGTTTATTTAATCCAAGCAGTCTGGATCAGAAGTGGGGAATTAACAGATCACATCTTATGTATGTATGTGTGTAATCTGTTGATATTTCACATAATGGTAGGCAGACATAGTTGTTCATGTAATAAATAAAAATAAATAATGAAAAATATTTACTTAGATATTTCGCTTAACTGTAACTGTTAACTGTAAAAAAAAGAAAAAAGAGAATTCAAATCCTTAATATCTAGTCTTCACTAAAATGGAAAGTGTTAGCAATAACAACTTCTTTAACAACATTTATATGCTACGTACATTTTACAATACTTTAGCCTGGCTAACTTGCTGTTATAAACTAACAAAAGAAAAACAATCAGAACCTCCATTAAGAGTTAACATAGCACACACCTTATTAGTTTTAGCTTATGTTTCTTGTGTTATAGTCACATTTTAATGTCAATATAACATGTTTTTATGAGTTTGGGAGATGTTATTACAGGAAAGTTGGATAAAACAAAGAGGCATTCAGTGTTGTCCATCCATATGAAATGGCGCGCTGTGTTCTAGGATCAGACATGGCGTCTGTGAAGTGGAACGGGGCTGTTGTTGAGTTCAGTGAGCAGTGGTTTATAGAGGGGTTATAAACACAATAAAGTAAAAACGTGCCCGTTTAAACACTGCAACGCCCTTCAGAGCTACAGTTACATTCACTGGTGAACTAAATACAATGTAAAGTTTGTTCTGGGACATAAGCGGGTAAAATAAAATGTATTGAGAGGAGAATGTAATGAGAGCTTGGTCTTTCAGGTGGTGAATCATATTCATCCGCTCCGAGTTCCTGCTTCACTCAGAGCTCACAGCGCAGTGTTACCCGGATGGAACTGTCATGGCCGCCGTCACTGACCTGCCAGCCTGAAGAGAAAAGAAAGGTAAAATCATCTAAAACAAGCTTCTTTTTAAGTATTTGCGTGTAACTAATGATTTTACCGGTTCGTATAGTTGTGTAGAGCAATTGTTTGAAAGAATCACTCTTTTGTGGACTTCGGTGTGATTGTAATCGTTTGATGTTCTTGCGTGGGTGGGGGCGACTTTATTTTCTGTGGATTTGCCTCAGTAACGAGCTTATCGATGAACCACTTTGTCTCATCTCTGAAAATGTCCCGAGTGTGTCCGACGCCTGATTCTAACTCTGCATGTGTTAATGCGAGTGTGAGTTGTTCGTTTTTTTCTATCGCCAGTGCACTTCCTTGCTTTTTTTCTCTGAATTGTGCATGCCCGCGTTGCTCAAAGTTACTGATAGTTATGCCAGAAGAATGGTGGTGTATATGGGACATTCTGAAACACCAAATGTTGGGAACAAAGCATACAACGTGGCTTAATGTACACAAACAACGAGTTGAACAATGATTAAACCAATCTTCATCACTTATAAAACTAGTCATGAGTACTCTACTTGCAAAAGGAAAATTCTGTAGTATAAACATTAAGGACATCATTTTAAACATAACTAAATAGGCTTAAACTAAAAAACTTAAGCTGCAAAAGCACTAGGTTGTCTCATTTTACTGGTAATGGTCGTGAGTAATCTCTCATTGCAGTGTGATGAACTTGTAGTCTAAAAACATATTGCAGCATTTTATAATAAGCTGTTTTTTTCCAGTTTAAATCTGTGATAAGGCCTGAAGTAAAACAATGACTGAGTAACAGCAAAAATAAGACTGATCAAAAGTAATTTGGACTTTAAACAGGAGTAAAATATGTGCTAAAATTAAGGTAATGTTTATTTTTACATTAAGATTTTTCATCCTATTTAAAATTATAAATTAAATTAAAGCTTAATATATTTTATCATTTAATAAATGCTTTCATATATTTCACATCGCATATTATTGCACATGAGGTAATGTTATATTTAAAAGCTTTTTAAATTTAGGCTTTATTTTCTGCTCATTAAAGTTCTTTGAAATCTTTTTAATTACTAAAATACTTAAATAAACTTTAGAACTAAATTGCTCTCAGATAATACTATATCTTAAAGACCACTTTTACTGATTGTGCATTTTAAAATAAATGATCAGGTTGTATATAATGTTTTAATAATTGTCTCTATTATAACATTTAAATAGTAGTTTATAGTGCTTTTGTTGACTAGTAATATGTTAGAGAAATTTGGATTGTAAGTAATTTGTTTTTGTATATTAAGCCACTTGAAAAAAAGTGAGCTAAAGCTGGATTGTTTTATTTGGCGAGCATAGGCTTTTATTAGCAGTAAACAGACAAACTTCAAGTTCATATAATGTTTTCAATGTGGAAACCTACAGCAGACAAGCATGTTGAACGTTTCCTCAGAAATGTTCAATTATGTGCAGCATCTCAGATATCATGTGCAGCATATCAATCCACTTGGGTATTGATAATATTTTTGGTGCCAACTAAAATCTACATGTATTTCCCAGTCTGTATACTGTCACATGTTATGGTTTATGTTTGTTTGTTTGTTGTTGTTGTTTTTTTTTGTTTTTTTTGTCTAATAAGGACAGATCTAGAATTGAATAGAATATGTCAATTGATGAGGTAGATTCTGATTTGTTGTTGTTATTTTTTTTATATTATTTTATACAGAAATTCAGTTTTTCTGTATTTTAAACATGAACAAGTTATTTCAAGCAAATTCAACAATTGTTAGTCTGTAACTTGTGGTTCTGCCTAAAGTCACAATATTAAACTTGGGAGTTTTGTTAAGTGTATTTCAATGGCCCATGTTTATTATTGTCCTTTAGATGCTTTAAACTTGTTAGTACAACGTTTAACAACCACATAATCAAACTCCAATATGAACAACGCACAAATTATGCCAGTTAATTGAACCATGCTGTTGATATTTTGTGTTCATATTAATCCTTTAGCAAAATGAAGTGTGTACTTACAGGGAAAAAGTGTTGTGCTTAATATACAAGTGCAACATTTATCAAACTTGGTGAATACATACTTACTGACATTTATTTCAAAGCTATGCTTAAGTCTATAAATGTAAGTTAGCTTTCATCTGATGCATTTTTCTCTGTTTTACAGGAATTTGCATTATAGAAAATGGAGGTCCCTCCAGATGATCCAACAGAAAGCCATGACCAGAGCAGAGACGCTGAGGAAGATGTTTCAATGGTTCCTGTATTGTCTCCATCAACAGAGTTTGAAAATCAGACATCTGAGATGGCATACAATGACCATATTGACCAAGATGAAATCCAGTCTGGAGAATCAGGTGCTGATAATTGTCAAAGTGAAAGCAAGGCCTATGAGAAATCGCCATGTAGAATGCAACAAGGGGCTATTTTCTCTGGGAAAATTCTTAGTTTTTGCTGCTCTGAATGCAAAGGGGATACCACTTACAGCCCCAATGACTTGCTGAAACATTTTCAAGGTGCTCACAAGGGAACACTTCCAACATATCCTTGTGATCTTTGTACTTTTGTCACCAATGAGTTTTCATCTCTTCAACGGCATCGCATTGGACATCGTGACACTTTGGTTACTTGTGAGATCTGCAATGATGGAGTACAGTACTCCTTACTTTTACTCACCAGACATTTTATTATGTGTCACAGTTGTAATGGACTATTTCGCTGTAAAAAATGTGACTTTTCCACCAGAGATGCAGGCACCTTTGTTCAGCACATTCATCATCATAATGAGAGCAGCCACAAATGTGTAAGGTGGCAGCCCATGAGTCCTACACATGGGAAGGCCCGCTCTGGGACATTTCCTTTCACGTGTCAATTTTGTGGCTATGGAGCTGCGCGAAAGGAGTATCTAAGTAAGCATCTGACAGTGGCTCATGGAGATGAAATGGATAAAACAAACAGATGGAAGACAACAGAGGACAGCGCTGGAGTTAATCCCTCTGGACTGAAGCTGCTGCTTAAAAAGAGTCCTGCTGGAGGATGCAGGGAAACACAGTGGATGTCTAAGATGAATTCTGTTCCCGGAGTAGGTCTGCTTGACCATAATGGCAGACTGTTTAATCCAGAGAAGACACTGGAGGAAACACAGCAGTTTCTTGAACGAGCTGTTGGTGTGAAAAAAGAAAGTGGCAAGGGGAGTAAAGGTTCTGTTAAGAGTGAACCACAGTGTTCTTACCCAGTAACACCAACTTCTCCACAGCCAAAGATACAAGATAATGAGCACAGTCCTGGACCTGGGATTGTAAACCCAAGCAACAGTAATGGACTGACTGTTCTCATGGTCAAGAACAAAATTTCCATCCCTCCTAACTGTACAACAAAAGTCATGGGATTTAAGATGGTAGATGGTAAAAAGCATTTAGTTTTAAAAGTCATACCAACAAAACAGGAACTCTCTCCTAAAAATGAGATGTCGCCTGCTGATGTTCCTGAAGCTGATAAAAAGACCACAAGCCCTCCTAGCTCCTCATATTCTCTAAGATCAAAATCTCTCGTCAGTTCCATCTCTGAGAAACAGAAAGCTTACACTGCTTCCATAAGTGTGGAGGCACAAGACAGAGAGAAGGAGAGTGGGCAATTTTCACCTTTATTTAATGAACATGAAGGAAATCTAGATAGAGCTTCTATTAAAGCTGAAAACCAGATTGGTGATGAAGCTTTTAAAACGTCTAGCCAGTTGCTGGCCATGCCATCTGACTCAAACTGTACAGGCTTAGCTTCCACTCCAACCAAAGAGGCTTCATTTAGCATAAACGAAGACAGTTGTTCCAATGGGAACTCATCACAACCTGATCATGAGCTTTCTTCCCTAGATCCATCTGCTGAGAGGTTTCAGTCATCAAATTTAATGGCTGGAAGCCCCCTTACAGATGGAACTACAGCTGAGACCACACCTGCGGATATTCTTATGGTGAAAAATGCTGAACACAGTGCTGCAGATTCAGGTATAAGTGAGATGTCACAATCAGAATCAACTGCAGAAGAGTCCACATCCATCAAGGCAATGTCTAATGTGAAATCGGACTTAATTCTGGTATCGGCTGGTTATGCCTCACCTAATTGCACTGCAGATGATACCACACCCAGTGCTGCCTCAAGCAAGACCCCTGACCAGATGGGTAATTTGGTGGATAATAAAAGTTGTGGTGATGAATCTACTGACCAGTCTAGCCAATGTGAAAGCATTTCAGAGCAGGCTTCGCCCAAAAGTTCTATGAAAATAACTCCATCTTCCATTTCAACAGATGTTGAAATTAACCAACCCCTTCTTGCTGATGACGATGCTTCATTAACAGACAGTAGTAAAAGTACAGCATCCTCAAATAGAAATACTTCTCAGACAGACGACATTATCCTGCCTATTGACTGCTCTTCAAGGAAAGAGCAATTAGGTTCAAATAATACATTTGGGGGAAATGAGTCCACTCCAAATAAAATGACGCTTTTAAACACAAGCCCACAGAATAAAAAGAGTGCACGTGAGTCCCCCGAAGCCAAAGGTAACAACAGAGTGGCTGACACTCTTTTGCAAAATTCTCCAAGTCAAGAGGTCTTTAGTTTCCACAATTACTCTAAGGACTCTTTTGGCAGTTCCCCTGATTCACTGGAAGCTGATGAACATTGTCCAGAGGACTTGGAAGAAGATGAGTGTGAAGATGATTTTGGTGAACTCAAGCTTGCTTCAGACTGGAGTTTAACGCTGCCTGCGTCTCCACCCATTGGGACTGAACAGTCGGAGGAAGAAAACATCAGAGCTGGTGGTGAAGGTAATGCGAATGAAGATCTAGCATCTGCAAGTGAAAAGAAAGACCTAGAAAGAGTATCTGATAGTGATATAGAGGTTGATGAGTGCATAGCTACTGTTGATGATGATTTACCCATTTCAGCGCTGCCAGACACTGAGACAGGAGCAACATCTTTGTCATTGTCAGGAAAAAATGATGACAGCATTTCTCTTGTGACTGAGGCGGGAACTGCGAATTTAAGTAATGCAGCTGTTTTGGGCAAGATCCTTGAAAAGCACTCTGCTGCTATTATCAGCCAACAGCTTGAGAAAGAAAGGATGGTAACTTCAGTTTCAACGCAGGATGCTGTCAGGCCTACAAAAACATATAGAATCCTACAAACACCTGAGGGAAAGCAGATGCTTCTTCAGACTACAGAGACTCCGTATGCTATGCCTGTCCAGCTGAACAGTAGTCCTGGGTTTAAGCTTATTACAAAATCCTGTGCTTCCAAAGTTAACGTGTCATATGTGAAGCCAGGAATTGAAAGGATGAACAAAGGTACAGCATTGTCTCTTACACTAAACGGAGGCAGAATTGGAATGTCGGCTCAAGGTTCAAGCGGGGAGGCCGAAGGTCATACACCCCTCTTGCAAGCAGTAAGCAGCAGTGGAGGCCGCTACTTTGTCAATGCTTCTGCTCTGAAAGGGCCTCTTCTCTTATCAAATGCTGTGAAGCCATCATCAGGAGAGCAAACAACGAACACCCAACCGACGTGTTATTTAGTTCAAAGACCACTTCCAGTGGTTCCAGTAAGTAATGAGTCAACTTGTTCGACCTCTAAGACTGTGCTCACCACCCGTCCACTGTTGGCCATGCCTGTAAACTCAGCTGATAAAACAGCACCCTTGCAAACAGGGCGGCAAGCTTACCTGGTTAGATACATTTCTCCGGCTAAGCCAGGGATACTGCTGAATAGTTCAGATGGGAAGGGAACAAGCCAAGGCAACAATGCGAATGAAGGGGTTAAAAGCAGGGTTTTCCTCAAAATTGTCAGAAGCCCTAATGGCACAAAATTACTCTCGACTTCTCCGTACAATTCTGCCAAAAAACCCATCTATGTGGCCGCAAGTTCTCTCCAGTCCCCTTATTTACTAATGTCTTCAAATAATGCTTTTAGCAGTTTGTCAACCGGACTGAAAACTTCCAGTACTCCAAAATTAATCTCAGCAAAGTTTAAGAACATTTTACCACACCCAAGCACTGACATTAAAAACAAGCCTGAGGGTAGTTTAGGGATTCAGAAGTCACAGCGGATCCCAATGCACACTCGTCCCCGAAGCCAGAGGAAGAGACGGGCTCTGTTTGAGGAACAAATTGAGATCTCTCCTAAAACAAGGAGGATCTCAAGCCGGTCGTCTGAGGTGGCCTCAGTGTGGGAGCCTGCGGCAAAAGATGTTGAAAGAACACTCAGGCTCTCTCCTTTCAGCCCACTTCAGCAAATCAAATGCCCCCGTCGAAACCAGCCAGTGGTGGTGCTGAACCACCCCGATGCTGACATTCCTGAAGTGGCAAGCATCATGAAGTCAGTTAACAGGTACAAAAGTGAAGTTGTCAAGGTGGCATTGTCTCAGAGCACAGTCAAGGCCCTCGCTGAGTGGAGACTCCTCAGTCCAGAGGGTACATTGTCAAATCCAGGTTCAAGAGTCCCACCATTTGGGACCAGTGTGAAAGAGCGCTTCATCTTAAAACTGAAGCTGAAAAAGAAGAGCAGAAGCAAATACGAGGTAGTGAGACTGTCCTCCACCTCAGGGTCAGAACAGATTGCTAAATTCAGTTGTTGGTTTTGCGGTCGAGTGTTTAACAATCAGGAAGATTGGATAGGCCATGGACAACGGCATCTCATGGAGGCTACAAGAGACTGGAATAAACTGTTCTAATGTAAACACAAAACCTTTAGATAGGGCCGAACCGTCCTCTAATGTAGAAATGAAAAAGAGACACGATTCTTATTTCTATTTCTTTTTAAAAAATAGTACAGTTAGATACACTTGAGCTGTTGATATTATTTTTCCATAGATTTCCCTCCAGATGTTTTTAATGGGTATAGTGTAATAGAGTTTGTTACCTGCAACCAGTTTATATGTAAATAGTTTTAACCCATGTATATTTAAGTCTAAACCCTTGTGTATGTACAGAATGGAACTGTGAAAACTGGAGACACTGTATGTCTATGGTGCAAGCAAAAAAAAAAAAAAAAATCACTGGTATAAAAAGAAGGTGCTGTCTGTGATAGACCTCTTTCAATGCAGTCAGATAACAAATTACTCAGGTAACTTCATGAACTTTAAATGAACAGTCCAGTTTATAAAGAGATCCTTTATAATTAGCTCAGCTAAAGTGTTCAAAAATACATCACTTTACCGTAAATGTTTCATTCATCCTTTAACATCTGAAACGACTCCCGATAGGTGTTGAATCATAGAAATGTTCGGAATGTGTGGAAAAAAGGTCAAATTTAGTGCACACTTAGGTTTTCAGTGCACGGGTGTACCTGTAGGTCTTTGAAATTGTTCAAGTCGATCTAGAATCAAACTTTAGGTTTCTGTGGAAACTGTCGAAGTGTAAAAGGCTTTCATCTGTTTGTTGTATTTTTTTTTATATATATATAGATATATATATTTATCTGTTCTCATGTTGAGTCTATGTTTTGTTTTGTTGGTGCAATTGCATCTCCTTTTAACACGTCACAATGGACCCAGTGTCGTTTTAGTAGCAATAATACATTTCACCATAGACTTTCAACAGTTAGGAGATTGTGCAGACCAGACACAATATTATGTCTGGTTTTATGTTTGTTTTTCTTCCACTATTTTAAATGAAGTTGGTAACCTATACAACAGGGCTTTAGTAAGTAAGAGGAAAGAGGGAACATCTTGAGATGTGACCCAGCAAACCTCATATGGCCAAACAAACACTAACAGCGTTTAGTTCTCATTCTCTTTGATAACTCCAGTGCCTCAATTTGCCTCAAAAGTTTTAACCAGTTATTCTTGTTCTCTGCTACTGAGTTACAAACACAGCTCACTAAGCTGTGATGTTTCTGTATGTTTAGAGGGTTTATTGGTTAAGTGGCAAATATTTCAACCCAGTTCTTAAGAACTGAGATCATTGGCAGATGGTAAAATGTGCACCAAATCAGTGTATTGTAAAAACTAGACACCATTTTGATCTTAAATTTGGACATTTAAATGCCACTAGAGCCTATTTTCACCCTAACCTGCGCGTCTGTTTTTGTGGTTAACTTATGCAAATATTCCTGCCAGCATTAACAGCGAAATGGTCTGCTTATGAATGACAGGTTCTACTTTACCTCACTGTTGCTGCCAGCGTTCATGATTCCATGTGCATTAAAAGCCAGCAGTTTGAGCAGTTTTACCAATCCACACTTGTTAAAACATGCAAGTTAATGAGGGTATTTTTGAAAAAATGTGGTCTTGTCTGATTTGTTTTTGCATAAAACCTATTGATTTTTGTGTATTATTTTAACTAAGTAACATGTTAAGAAGTCATGACTATTTTATTGAGGTGTATTAGTAGTGAGATTTCCCAAATATTACTTTAAACAGTCCCATCTTTCACTTTTGAGATGACAATCACTATTACAACTCAAAGCAGTTGAATAAGGTCTGTTTACCAATGCTTTTACATCCATGTTGCTTCACTTTTAGTTTAGGTGTTTATACATATGTTCTTAAATCACTGACCTCTAGACTCTACTCTGGCTGAAGTGATCCTGCCAAACACTACCACCACACTATGCCATCAGCAAGCAAAAAGCATGACTCTTAATTTGTTTTTGTTTTGTTTTTTCACAACAGGACAGCAACCAAAAATTTTTATTACAAGGCGAATAACAGCAGCTGTTTGGTGTTTAATGCTAATGTCATTGAGGTTGTTATTAGAAGAAACAAAAAGAGAAAAAAAATATTTTTTTTTATAAAAAGTGCCTAAAATGTGATGCACCAGGTTGACACTATATTGTACTGTATTTGCCTCCTTGCAGTTCCTCCTTGAATAAATGTAAATACTTTTAAAGAAATGTTGTGGTTTGTGTATAAACACTTGAGGAAATTGTCCGTATACATTTTGTATCTTAACATTTTTAAATTGCTGTTAAAACGTGACCCTATTACAAAACCAGATCATAAACATATTAGGGCTGATTTTATAAGTAGGAATGACTGATTATTGCATATCTACAGTGCCTTTTTACCCTTAGTGTTCATGACCAACTTCACTCCATCTCACTGACGTTAAATAACACAACAGCTGTCACGACACCCATAATAATAATAATATTACATTGTTATAATAAGGAGCAAAACAACATGTCATGTGCCATGCCATGGTTATGTCAGACTGAGGAGTTACTAGATTGCCTTGGTTGCAGTCAGATTGTCGTAAGTTATGAAGGAGTTGATTCTTTAATGCGGGGGTAGAACTAATGTTTGGAGAAGAACCGGCAGGAATGATGTATTTAAATGGGATCATTAAAAAAACTTTTTTTTTTTCATTTTTATTCCTTCAGGACTGTTGATTCTCATTGCCAAACCTGGTAACCCAAGCTGTGTGCATTTTTTTTAGATTGCCTCATCTATCACATCTTATTCAAATTATTAACTAATAAACAATTGGGTGTTCACAAAAATGTCTGTGTGAGGTCACCAGAACTCAGAATGGAAGTCTATAGTTTATTAACTGAGCAATGCAGTTGTGCTATTTGCACTGTAGGGGGCAGTATATTCTAAAGAATTGGGAGATCTCTGTTTTAGTAGCTCCTATTGGTGGAGGGCTTCATCATTCCATTATCCAGTTGAAAGGAGGACACGTTATATGTAGTGTATAAGACCTTGTGGACTGAGAAAAATATACTTTGGCACAGAACAGATCAGAGGTACAGTCCACCGTACCTACCACAAGGAACCAAAAAAAAACCTATTGTAATATATGCTCAGATATTCCGCCTGCACTTCAAAGCCAAAGCATTGCGTTCCGTATTATTTTGAAAAAATAAAAATAAAAAATACACAAATGAGCCCCATTGAAATTGTGGATAGGTAATTTTTTAAAGATATCACCTTAATGTGTGCATATGTCTTTATAATCTCATTATATACCCCCAGGTCAGTGGAACGGTCACACTCCTGAGCTCACATGGCTGTTTTTATCATAGCACAATTATTTTTTAACGGAATGCAATCTGAGGGCTCAGAATTCACTTTCAATCTATATAATCATTTCCAGCCTTGCTCTACTAAGACTACGATTCTTAGGAGTTCCTGAATTATTTTTTATTACAGTACATACAGACGATTTGAGAAAGACCTGAATTCAAAATCTTGAGAAAAGAAATGTTTTATTTTACTTTTTTTTAATTCTCACTTGAAATGTGGCCAAAAAGTGGCAAGTAATGACATGTCTTTCTTTTATACTGCACTCAGTAATCCAGGGTAGGCTCTGGTACTATTTCGATGAAGAGGTAACTGAAAATGAATAAACAGATGAATGGAGGGAGGGATACAGCACATTCCCTTTCCTGAATAAAAAAAAACACTATATTATTGCAAAACAAAATGCCATCTGGGTCCTAATGAATTCATAACAGCTAAAATAGTGTTGGTTATATATAATACCACATGTATTATTTCCGCTTATTTGCACTCATTATCAAGTTGTATGTACCACCTCACACCATTATATACACTTGGATGTATTATAGCAATTCCAATTAGCATGCATTCTTTTATTAACGCTGTTCATTTCCTGCTGCTCCATTTTGAAATATCTCAGAAATGAATGCAATATATAGGTTATTGCTGATGAATTGATTGATTCGGGAGTGGATTGATTTTATGCACTGTCATTCAGTGATGAGCCACTGAGAGCCAATGTGTGCAAAGCAGATAGAGGGGGAAGACAGTTCTGCAGGCTTTTGCAGGATTTAAATAGGTCAGGCTTGTAGCAGAGCTGTCTGTGGACTGCTTCTGACTTCATGCCACAGAAGTGGTTCAGGCCATGGAGTGGCCTGAAGGGAGGGGGGTGGTGGTGGTGGGTTTTTCTGTGAGAAATGAAGCGTTAACATGGAGAGATGAGAAAAAAGGCGAAGAACAAGGCAGAGACTGAAAAAATTCTGATTAGGCTGCTCTCATAGTCACTGTACTGCTGCATGCTTAATTGGAGTGATAAAAGAAATTCCCAGTGACATTCAGTGCACATATAAAATGGCAGAAGACAGGCCTTGACGAAGAGATGACTTCTGGATTTCATTGGAAGCTTGCATTAGCTGTTCCTTAGCCCCAAGTGCATTATTACTATTAGACTTATTTAGTCTAATGTAAGAAGCATTTATAAATATTTCACAGACATTTAGTATTATTAATGGTATACCTAACTGTAGTTAGATGATGCTATCTGAGTGTGTGCTGTTCATAATGCATTAATGTGAAGTTTTTATAGACCAGCCCCATTTTCCCAAAGGTGTCACAATGTTAAGATCAGCTTTACTGTTGCTGTTCAGTCATGTTTTCTCCATTGTTGACTCCTCTGATGCATCAACGTTTTTGCTAAAATATTCATATCATAATTTTAATGTCTAAGCTCTTGATTTTAGTAACTGAGTCTTAATACTTTTAAGAATCCAAGCTTTGATTGGATTTTAAGATCCCATTAATAGAAAAACTGCTCTCTAACCTATATACCGACACTGATAACGAAATATTATACATACATTACATGAAGTTCTACCCAGGTTATGTAGATTGTACTGGAAACACCATAAAGCCTGTTTTGTTCTTCTTTACGTTATATACAGGGTAAAAGGATTTCTATTTGTGCCAGTAAGACATTAAATAAATAGGTCACAAAGTCATTTGAAACTTTAAATTAATAAGTCCATTTGGTGAGGTTAATTTATTTCTTGTAGAGAGAGGACAGGTAACTTAAACTAGCGACTTCCACATTTAGTTGCACTGTTAGTTAACCTGGCTCTCACAGCTGTTATTGCTGGTTCAGAGGGTTTTATACTGAGATGGACCTTGTAGGTAAAAAGTAGAATGGCTTTTAAAAACTAGCAAATACCAACTACCTTAAAATATTTGTTATCTTAGTCCTAGCACACTATCGGCTTATAATATTTGCTTGTGCATGTTGTTTTTTTATGATTTGTGATAGGCCATATTATGTGTTCACAAAGACTAGCAGCTAGCAAGTTAGTTAGTAAGCTAGTAAATCATATTAGTCTTTCATCTTTAGCTTAGCTTGTTTTGGCTCAGTATAAGCCAGTATTTTTCTAGTTTGTACATTATGATTTTGTATTGAGACATTAAATGCAGTATGTGTTATGGCTTTTAAAGCCTACTTGCCATGGAAGGTTGTAAGCTTGTGTACACTGTTGTAACAGTATAATGTGTGGCTCCCACAGAAAGCTTGAATAGTTTTCATCTTTAGTTTAGCTCATTGGCTAATGGTTTTGGGCTGTTCTAAAATATTTTGATCTTTAGTTTTAGCTTAGCAGAGTACACTGACTTGTATTCATGTTTAGCTTAGCTAAATATGTTAGCTACTGATTACAGGTGGAGTTTTAACAAAACAGCCTTAAAAGCGCAAGTAGGGAAAGAGAACACTCTCAAAAAGTCACTTTTCCAGTGCAGTATCAGCGTCATGAGGTCATGCCAAAAATAATCCGTATTCTATTCTCAGGCAAAACTTCACCCTGTGACACCCTCACCCAAACAAGCTATGGACCTCCAGCCCGTCAGAGCAGAGCTGGGACAGATAGAGTTTGAGAGCACCAGCAGATGGCAGTCAGGAGCGGCAGCAAAAGCCCCTGCAATTTTGATGCGATGTAAAGTGAAAGCCCTCATCTCTATGGAACATTTTAACGACAGCACCCAACACTAGCTCGGTGAACTCAGCCCTCTTTTTTCTCCCCCTACAAAGGCATGTGAATTAGTCGTGTAGCTTGAGTGGATTTCTCTGTCCCTCTTATTTGAGTCATACTTAGAAAATGAGCTCTCCGTGTTTCTGTGCTTTCCCCTCCCTTTCACCTCCTGATTTGCACCTCTTAGGCCCATAATATGCTTATCTAAAATGTCCTTAGATCTCTTCAGTTAAACAAAATGGGATTGTATATTTAAATATTGTGGGTAAGGAATCAAAGCAGGACTAGCATTCATTTGACTATCTTTGCAAATTGTCAACAACAAAACTGAACTCTACTGAAATAAAATGGTCCAAAAATACTTGAAAAATACTCTTGGTTTATTGACTTACGTTGAAGATTAAGGACATTCTTTCCCCCACAGTAAAGATAGTCAAAATAGGGATAATATAGTAGCTTGTGTCAATACTACAAAGCCTTGGAATTGTCTTTAGATAGACAACTCATGATGGCTTAGTGTCCCATTATTATGACTTAGCATCTCACAATAATGATATTTTTAATTAAATCTTCATTAATTAAGTCATGAGGAAATATCTGTATTTAGATTGTAAGGTTGTCTTACTGAATACTCTTAATATATATGCATTCAAGTGGTGGAATTGGGACTCTATAAGATACAATTTGTCAGCTATGCATATATGTAATGATAATAATAGATGCAACACACACACACACACACACACACACATAGTACAGTGCAAAGATTTAGGCAGATGTGGAAGAATGAAAAGAAAAATAGAAGTGTTAATATTTTATTTTTGTCCATTAACAAAATGCAAAATGAACAAAAGAAACCTATATCAAATCATTTTTTTGTAAGCGCTCATTGCCTAATTTTTCGTAAGCACACATTACTATATATATATATATATATATATATATATATATATATATATATATATATATATATATATATATAACCCTTGAAAAGCCCCTTCGTTTTATGTGTACAAAATTTATGACACATTGCATAGGCGCAATTTGAGTGAAGAGGCTAGCCGTCCTTCATCCTCTCTTGATTCGTTGTGAGCCAGGGATGATGGCAGAGTCCTTGTCAACAGAATGCATGAGAGGGGATCAGCTGCAGTGTGGAGGGGACTGATGAATAAACAATGGTTGAGGCCCTGCAGGCCTGTAAGCTGTCAGCATGTGCCCAGACATACAGAGCCGTGATGAGCACACGCCCTACGCCAGACCAAGGCTTAGAATCCGCTGCAATCCAAGGTGGATTGAACACACTGACCTTCATATCTCGCTTTGGAAAAGCTCCGCTGAGCAATTGATCTGGTCAGAAATGTGGCTTTAAAGAAAGACCTTGAACCCTCTGGTCAAATTCTTTGACTAAAAATAGACCCCAATGTGGCTCCAGTCCATAAGCACATTTATAAACTTATAAAAAATTCTACTTGTATTTTATAGACACTAAAACAAATGGATTCCCTAGAAATTTAGAGCTGTTACTGCATTCAAACTTCAGTCAAATTATGTACATAACCTCTAGCAGTGTACATGGTGTATGTGACGCCAAAAAAAATAAATAAATAAAAAAAATCAAGAAACTCGCGTGGTGATAAAATACATTTATTGGAAACAGTGGCAAATGTATAAAAGAAACAAAATGGCTGGCTTTGGGTTAGGTCACAGCACAAATCACATGTACTGTACAAAATCAATGCAGCGCTTTTATGTTCTATCAAAAAGAGGTGGGTGTACATACAGCACAATACATGGAACGAAATGCAGGTCGACGGATTTCAGTTTCTTCCCATATATGAGATTAAAGAACAAGGAGCACATGAAGTCCATCTTTAGACTTACAGGCAGGGCAGAGACTTAGTCAGTGTGGGCAGTGTAGAAAACGACTCGCTGCTATTCTTCTTGCTTGCCTATTAGTGACACACCGTGTAGTAAATGGGGGCTGACAGTTAACTGCATGCACTTACATTATATTTGCATGGCTTTACTGGTAGAAAAAAAGCAACTTTGATCCCTGAGTTCACAGAGAAACACAACAACCCCCCCCCAAAAAAAAGGGAAAACAAAAAAAACAAAGGGCTGGACTAGTTAAAATATTCAGCATTGACATGTTGTTTTCATTGTCAGCCCTGTGAATTATATGGCACAATCTATTTAAACCAAATGTCAAGACAGATGCTATCTCACAGGATTAACATGGTGTTTCTTGTGTGACAGATTGCAATTCTACACCAGATAAGAGCTCTGAATTGTTAGCCACTGGCATATTGCCTATGATCATGTGGCTAATCATCGTTTTTGTACTTGTTCACTGCATATTTCACAGTAAGATTAGCTTTAATTTCAGGCAATGTTTTAAGTCCTGACAGCTTCTGTATTTTTCAATCAGTTCACACCGATCATTCAGATGAACTGACATTTGTCGGATAAATGCTACAAAAGAAAGAAGAAAGATTCATTTTGGAGATCTACAATGAACACGCTTTACTGTAGAACTGTGTCCATAAGGCTGCATGACACTTGTATTATCTTGTCACCACAACTGACATAAGCCTACATACTGTAAACATAAACTGTATATAATGACTTATTCCATTAGATGTCATCTGTCATAGTCTGTCAGTTTCACATCAGGCGGCGTTTTTTTTACCTTGTGTGATGACAGTTTTTTTTTGGGGGGATAATGACCAGTACGTAACTGAATGGCATAATGCTGATGATGTGACATAGGTAAAATGAAACCCCTTCCGAGGACAACAGGAAATGCACACCTCTGTTAAACCACCATGACTCGTTACAGGCGCTATGTCACTGTGACACACACTGACCTACAAAATCATTATTTCGTGTCATTTCATTTGTATTACACAATGTATTGCTGAAATTGATAATGAAAAAAATCTGTCATCTGTCACAGGTGTTATTACAGCTTGATATCAAAAAGAAAAAAATACGATGGTTAAGATAAATTAGGCTTATTACAGTGTGTTTTGGCTCTGAATGATTCATGCAGGTGTTATGTAGCCTTACGAACCCTGTTATACAATAAAATGTTGAACTCTTCAACTGCTCAATGACTTTGTTTATGAAGTTAATTCAGGATAATTTTCTCTCACATTTACAGTGTTACACTACAGCTGCTGGAATGATTCAGTGCAACATAAAAACCCTAGATCAATGCATAACTGAGACTTATTAAGGCCATTGATTTTGATGTGCATCTCGCTGGGAAATACTATGTGCATATCATGTGCAGTTCAGAATGCATGCTGGTTGGGTACCTCGCTTCATGACCTGTCACCATGGTAACAGACAGAAGACTATTTGTTTAGCAGTTTTTATGGATAAAAACAAACAAACAAAAAACCCTCAACGTGGCCTACTGATGATGAACGTCATTCTATGGTAACCCCTGTCGTCAAGAATAGTCAGGGATCAGACTTTAACTGGTGCTGTGGGTTGTTTATAGAAATTTTGGAGAACTCTAAATCTGATGTGATCCATAGTGAAATTCATAGTGACTTGGTTTCATTTGCATCGACTTCAGTTCAGTTACAATTCACTGTTTGATTCCTTTTGTGAGAACACACATAATTTTATAGTGCTGGTGTGATCACTGTTGGCAACCAATCTGAAATTTTGCATCAAACCCTCAACAGGTATATACATACATACATAAATACATACATACATGAACATGAACGCATGTTATTACATGCACATATGTAGGAGATGCACACAAACACATGCACTCAGACACACATTCACTCACAACAGATAATTGCACGTTATGAAACGTAAAGAACATTTAAATGTACAAAACAATAATTTGTCTATCAATATAACCTTAAAAACAAATGTGGACCAAACATCTGAAAAGTGTACATGGGTGAGTAGAGTGTGAGAAGCGAAATATAGTGAAAAATAGGATTTGAGAAGATATTTTTCAAAGCCATAAAGTTTTCGTGGTAAAAGTGATGGTTCTGAGGGTCGAGGGGAGAGTGCAGATGACAGCCACAGCAGAAGGACTACACAGTAGTTTAGTTCAAAGGTAATGGGGCCTTTTTTGGGGAAGGGGACAGCCCTGGGACTACATAGTAGTTTAGCTTGGGGAAGAAGAGGAAGAAACAGGTTGTCCACCATCAGTTACGGCGCTACACAGTGGTTTCGTTTTTCCATGGCCCAGTCCTAATGTTGCCTGTGGAGTCAGAGCTATAGGTGTAGTCCTCATGCAGGCTGCCGTTACGGCTGAGCGTCCCCCTGCGGCTGAGGGTGCCCTTTCTGCTGAGAGTGGCCTGAGAGCAGGAGAGGGCCCGCGGAGGGGGAATGTCCAAGTGCAGCATGACGTCCTCCTCTTTTTCAGCTGTTTTAGGGCTGCTATACAGCAAGGAACTTGGGTCTTCTTCCGGCTGGCAAACGCTAGCAAACGGGTCCGATTTTGGACAGCAGAAGCTAGAAAAGGGGTCAGCCTTGGTGCAGCAGGCGTGTCTGTGGCAAGTGTGTCCATCTGGACCATCCAGGTCCATGTGCACGCTGTGGCAGGAGATGCTATCGTGCAAGCTGTGTGAGGCCAAGCCCTCCAGATGTGGACTAGGGCTTGGGCAGCGGAGATGATTATCTGGATGAGGGTTGTGGCAGGACAGCTGGCTGTCCAGGTGTGAAGTATGGAAGGTGAGAGGGTTATCTAGATGGACGCTATGGGGGCTGTCCAGGTGTGAGCTGTGCACGCTGCCGTCCATGCTAGTGGAAGCCATGTGGTACGCGTAGTCCCTGAGGCAGGGACGTGGCCGATTGAAAGAACGCGATTTAGTCCTGTCCTTCAGGCAGCTCTGGAGGGGCAGGGTGGGCCGGGGAAGCTCGTCGGGAAGTGACTGTGGCCGAGAGGAGCCCCCCAGCATGGGAGACGAGGTGTGCAATGCAGCACAGCAGGTGCTTGCATGGCTCTGAGCAGAGGGCAGGGTGCCAAGCTTGCAATGAGGTGACGAAGAAGTGTGGAGGTGGGGCGAGAGTAAAGGTTTAGCAGGGCAAGGCTGTTCTGCCGGACAGTGGATTTGAGTCTGGCTTTGGGATGGAGGGGTGGGGCTTTGGATTTGAGCAACAGCATTGCCTGGTGCCTCTCCATTGACATCCACTTTTGGTTTGGAGGGACAGCAGGCCCACCAGCGATGCCACACATCATCCCGTTTGGCACAGTGCTGGATCAGCAGGAAGAGTCCCAGAGTAACTGAAAACGCTCCGTACAAGCAGCTGAAGATCATGTCCAGAAAGTGGCCTTGTGAAACAGCCAGAGCCCCGAAGGCCCACGTGGCCAGGAAGAGGAAGAGGGTGAAGGCGGTGGCCCGTAATTGGGCCTTAAACGAGTGCTCGTTGGCCAGCATGGAAGCAGTGATGGCTGTGCAGCCAGAATGGTCCCCATGTTCTCCGTGCTCTCCAGCGTGGCAGTGACCCATCTCTGCAGTGGCCAGCCGCTGCTGTTCCTCTGTCATGGCCTTCAGCTCGTACTTGCGCTCTGGGTGCCGCTTCAGCTGCACGAACGTACACAGGAAGTAGATACACATCACCAGGACCAGGAAGGCAGTGGGGCCATAAAAGCCACCAAGACTGGGCTCCCAAGCCATCCAACAACTGCAAACAGTGAGAGAGTTTTTATATCTAGTTGATGTAAAATACTCAACACATTCATGCCAAGAAAGCACTGCTCAACTACTATATGAGTGAGAGAGAGAGGGAGTGAGGGAGAGAGAGAGAGAGAGAGAGAGAGAGAGAGAGAATCAACAACTCAGTCAACAATGTCATTACTGCACTCTTTCATTAAATCAGGCCTCATTTAATTTGTGCTATTAATTAAGATATGCCTCTCAGAATCAATGATGCTTGTGTGGAGTTATTTACTGCCTCACTATGCTCTAAATATGTAAACAAATTACAACTAATAAACACAGTACACTGAAACAGAGCCTGCTGATTTGAAAACTAAAATCCAGCTATTTTTTTGTAGCTGCATGTTATCTGCATGCACCGGTGCCCGCTGTTCATGATTATAATTTTAAACATTTGAAATAAAGAGCAAGGCACACAGACAGTCAAAGTAAACAGGATTAAGGTTAAGGTTGTGATCTCTTGGCAGTGCTGGTGGACCGTGTACTCACTAAGGGGCATCGTCTCTGCTCCCGTAGTTGTCCAGGTTAACAGCAGCTGTGACCCCAACAATAATGAGTGGGACACCACCGCAGACCAGATAAAATCTGAAAAACAGATGGAGAAAAGCAGATAATACAACAAACACACACTGCTCATACACGGAGAGACAGCAAGAAAATCGTCTCTTCTCTCAAATTGATTTGTAACTGAAATGTGGCCTCTTATAATGAGTGACAGCACACGGAACTCTGCATCACTCTGACATCTGCTGCTTTGGCTGCGGTAACTGCCTGTCACCACTGCTTTGTCTTCCCCTGCTGCTGTCTTCTTTCGTTTCTTTAAAAAATCCTCAACCTTTGGTTTAAAGTCACATTATACTTTTATTATCCATGCATAAGGGTGGTCATTTTTAAACCCAACCAAGTCATAACCCGAGAAATTATACAGCACAGAAGAAACCAGGATATATTTCATAGACAGGTTGATTCACAGCCTTTCATTCAGCTTCGGAGATATCATTATTATTACTCTTGCTGTAACCCTCCTTTGTTTGCCTCAGTTCAATTGCAGAAAATAAAATGGAAAGTGAAATCATCTTAAATCTCGCCAATTTATCGCAGTCTTTTATTTTCAGTCTGAACAATATACATCTCCTTAACTTGCCCAAGAGCAACAAAATGATGCAGTGATAATTTGACAAATAGAACAAATGAAATCTTCCACTTTTAAGCATACAGAAGCCCATTTCTCTTACACAGTAGAAATAAAATCCCTTATATCTGTTTCTGGCAGAATAATGTCAAAATGTTAATCAGTATCTGGTCATAATGACTTGACTATGACAGAATAATGACTTATTTTTGAATAACAATGAACACTTTCCTAATAAAGACCTTACTTTGTTGGTCCTAAATAACATGAATAACGTTATTTTGACACATTATCAGAAATCTTCAAATAATATTCCATTATTTTGAGATATTACATCAATAATTCAATAAAATGTCATTACTTAGTAATATTAAGTCATTATTAAAAGCTTAATATGAAAAATCTCTGGAGCTGTGCCCTATTCACTATATAGTGCACTATTTTGGGCTTCCGCCATTTTGTAGTAGTGTCTGAGAACATAGTGGATGATTTTCAGTGCACTCAAACAATCCCATAGTGCACTGCAATGAATAATGTACAACCCATGTACACTAACAGATAATATTACCCATAGTCCACTGCATTGTTTGCTAAATAAAACCCTCCTGAATTCAGTTCCCTATAATAGTGAACTGTATAGTAAATAATACAGGGAATAGTGAACAGGGAGCCATTTCAGCCACAGGGTTTGTCTTCGGTTGGGAGTTGCTCTTCTGACGGTTTTACCTGAATATGGTGGCTTGGGGGCGGGGCTGGGTTGGCAGATCCCTGCCCTGAGGTGGGGGTGGAGCCTTGGAGACCTCTCTGCAAATATTCCTGGCAGTGAACACCAGCCAAAGCATGGTGGAGAGGGAGGAGTAGTGCAAGATGATGCCAACCTGGGAGAAGAACACACAGAGACGGTGAAGACAAACTCAGCCAGGAGGGGCACTGAGGCGAGTGTGTAATCACAGTGGGGCTCGGCCATGAGCGGATGGCCTCTTCTGAAAGAGAGAGAGAGCGTGCGGAGAGATTCTTGCTGAAGGGGAAGAGACCGCCCAGGTGCACTGTGTGGAGATCTTGAGCTAATCCTCCTCAGACAGCTGCGCCATGCAGGTGTCTTCCTTGCCTCTGCGAACACAGCACTAAAGCCGGCAAGCTCACCAATCTTCCACACGCACAAGAACACTGGTAGCTGCCAGCACACCATAAACAAAGACACACTCACAAAAACAAGGATGTGCACGCATACACCACAGTTTAAAAGTTTGGAATTCGCTGTTATATCATGTGTTAAATTTAAAGTTATATACTGTGCACTCTTAAAAATATAAGTGCTACCCAAGGTTCTTTGAGTGATGGTTCCATAAAGAAGCATTTTTCATTTAAATTGGTAAAGAACCTTAAAATAGGGTGATGGATGTTTTACTTTTTTACATTAAACACGGTTCCTTGTGGAACAAAATGTGGTTATTCTATAGCATCACTCAAAAAACCCTTTGTAGCACTTTTATTTTTAACAATGTGTGTTAAACTATTTAAACTTCATTTGTGAATAGGGATGTGCAAAAAATATAATATCATGGTGCTGACGGTGTTATTTTTTACATTTTTAAAGTAATGCACATAGATGTATCAATTAGCATACCCAGCACAAAAAGATGAGTTCGTAATCAGTGTATATTGTTAGAAATAATGACAATGAGATTCAATTCACGCTGTATTTGTTTAGACATAGTGTGATATCCTACTTAGTGAATGTGTGAGTGTGTCTGTGTTGCCCTGTGAAGGACTGGTGCCCCCTCCAGGGTGTATTCCTGCCTTGCGCCCAATGATTCCAGGTAGGCTCTGGACCCACCGCGACCCTGAACTGGATAAGGGTTACATATAATGAACGAATGAATGAATGAATATTGTTTTGTACTGAGAATGGCATTGCTACAGAACAGTTTAAGATGACTGACATGTCTAGAGCATTAGCATAATTTTAAAGCACCTGTATCTGTAAGAATATTGGTGTTATTCGTTCATTCATTTATTCATTGTCTGTAACCGCGTATCCAGTTCAGTTTTTCACAGGGCAACACACACACTCACACACTCACACCTACGGACATTTTTGAGTCACCAATCCACCTACCAATGTGTGTTTTTGGACTGTGGGAGGAAACCGGTGCATCCAGAGGAAACCCACACAGACACAGGGAGAACACACCATACTCCTCACAGACCGTCACCCGGGGCGGGACTTCAACCCACAACCTTCAGGTCCCTGGAGCTGTGTGACTGCGACACTACCTGCTGCACCAAAGTGCCACCCTAGTGGTGTTACAGTTTTTAAAAACATTATTCCGGTTTTTGACAAATATTTTATGCAGAACATATATAGATACTTCACAGAATAAATAGAGTCACAGAGGCCTGATTTAAAATCTGTTTTCAAGCAAAAAAGCTAGAAATGACTGTGAGTGGCCTCAGCTGTCATTAGCTGCACAAACATATGCAATTAGTGCATGACTAGCATAAACATGCAATCAAATTAGTCTGATTCAGTGATCTGCATTACCAACAGTGCGTGCTGAAGTACACAGATTGCACTGCAGAAACTCACCCCCCCCCTCCCAACCCTGCTGCATTATCCTCTCCCTGCTCAGCAGCTCAGCCAATGGGGGACAAACAATGGGCTTTGTTAAAGGGCAGCAGAACCAATTGAAAAGTCAAAGAGGCCATATGTTAGTGACCCTGAGCTTGGAGCTGGGGACAGAGGGCATGGATAATGCAGTTGAGGGAGCTGCAGAGCTGCACAGATTAGAGCAGGAGGAGCCTCACCACTTGGCAGACGATGGGGTATTTGATCTGGTTGATGCCTCCTGCGAACACCCCGAAAGTCATGGCTGTGTGGAAGAGGAAGTTCAGGAGTATGTGCCATCCTTTCCTGCTGATTCTGATCACGCTTCACCCAGGAAAAGATAAAAAAAGGTGGTTAAACCCTATGGGCCCCTTATGACTTACACACACTTCAGTTCACTTCACCCATGCTCCACCCACAAATGTGTACTTTATAAACCTACCGCATCTGTAACTGTTCAGAGCTACAAAAGCACATCCTGATATCAATGTACAACAACACGGTCCAGTGAGGTAGAATAACCACTTAAACTTTTCGTACATAGCAGCTTTAGACAGAATTACATGCAACAAAATCTTGTTATATAAACTTACAGTAAACCTTAAAAGATATTGGCCATCGTCAGTAAAACTCCTATTTTTAAACAAAGTGAATTCTTAGATTTATAGTTGTTATTGTCAGTTAAATAAAGTCAACATTTCTAGCCTTTCCTTAATGTCTCAACCATGGGTAAAAGGAGGAATTAAATACTGTTCCTGAATTACAGTGTTAAATTCATCACCAAAACACAAAATAATATACAGTTCAATAATCCCAAGGTTTGAAATCTGTGGTGGGAACTGAAGCCATTTTAAAAATAATACCATGATTCAAGTTCTCTGTGGTTGGGGTCTCTCAGCCAGGGCTTTTGGGCTCCAGCAAAAGCCAACTTGGCATTGTTTCTTTCAGGGTGGCTGTAGACCCCCTCTCCTTGCTGCATGTTACTCACTGGGCTCAGCTGTGACAGCCAGGGCTATGAATCTATTAACGTTAGTAATGTGTGTCAGGAAGAAAATTGCACCATGACAGTGTGACCCAAAAATGGCCCCACTGAGACTGTCCTCAGCCAGCGACAGTGCTTGAAATTTAGAGTTCATGTAACAGAGAAGAAAATCTCCAATACTTTGGCTACTAGTAGATGTAATACTCCAAATACTCCAGTGTAACATAAAAGAAATTTGGGACAAAATTATAGGTACATTTACATTTATGCATTTGGCAGACGCTTTTATCCAAAGCAACTTACAAAAGAGGATCTAACATTCGAACTACAGCACAAATTATACAGAATACCTTACATTGAGTGCCAGGAAGTAATAAGTGCATTAAAGAAAGACTTTCAGTGCAAGAGATACTCTCGGAAGAGTTGGGTCTTCAAGGATTTCTTGAATGCAGAGAGGGTTTCTGTTGCTCTGATGGTGCTTGGAAGTTTGTTCCACCAGCATGTTACCAGAGATGAGAATAGCCTCGACTGACCTGTAAGGGGGGTTGGCCGTGTTAGTAGGCGCTCCTTTGAGGAACGGAGAGGGCGGGTGCTAACATATGGTTTTAAGAGTTTATTGAGGTAGATGGGAGCAGAGCCAGTGAATACTCTGAAGGCCATCATTAGTGGTTTAAATTTGATACGAGCAGCTAAGGGTAGCCAATGCAGCTCAGCTAATAGGGGCGTGACATGTGCTCTTTAAGGCTGGTTGAAAACCAGGCGTGCTGCAGCATTCTGGATCATCTGTAGTGGTCTCACAGCACAGGCCGGAAGACTGCAATAGTCAAGACGGGAGATTACTAACATCTGAACAAGGAGCTGTGTTGCATGTTGAGTTAGATATGGCCTAATCTTCCTTATGTTGAATAGGGAGAAGCGGCACGATCGAGCTACAGCGGTAACGTGATCTGCGAAGGTCAGCTGGTCATCAACCATGACACCCAGGTTTCTTACAACCTTGGTGGGAGCCACTGATAGGGACTCTAGCTTGATGCTGATGTTGTGGAGAATAGCTTGCTTGGCTGGGAGGACCAGCAGTTCAGTTTTGGATAAATTCAATTGGAGGTGATGTTCCTTCATCCATGTAGATAAGTCAGAGAGACAGTCAGAGATTTGAGTTGCCACTGAAGTGTCACCTGGAGGAAAGGATAAATAGAGCTGTGTGTCATCTGCATAACAGTGATAGGAGAAGCCGTGTGAATGTATGACTGGGCCTAGAGAGGTGGTGTACAAGGCAACTCATATGCTCTCACTCAACTAATGCTTTCCTTCCCACATCTGACACTCGGGTTTAAAGTTGCATCTCGTCATGTCTGACTGACATTGCTTCTTGGATGGCAGCTCACCACCTGAAGTTCAATCCTAGCAAGACTGAGTTGCTTTTCATCCCTGGAACAGCCGGTCCTCACCAAGATCTTGCTGTCTCATTTGAGAACTCCTCAACTGTTCCATCTGAAGATGCCAGGAGCCTTGGTGTGTTTCAACCCATACTGCAAACCTAACTTGGTCATGCAGATTCCTTCTGTACATCCGTTGGATCTGACACTTTCTTTCTCTGGAGGCTGCTCAGGTGCTTGTCCAGTCTTATTTCAACGCTTGAATACTGCAACTCACTCCTGGTTGGTCTTCCTCTGCAGGCCATCAGGTGCCTTCAGCTGATCCAGAATGTAGCTTGCCTTCAATCTTCCTAAGTTCACCAACGTCACTCCACTTCTGCGCTCGCTTCACTGGCTTCCCGTAGCTGCCCGCATCAGGTTTAAAACTCAAAGTCAAGAATGGATCAGCCTTTCCCTACCTTATGGAAATGGTCAAGAGTCGGGCTGCACCTCGAGCCCTTCGAGTTTCAAGTACAGCTCGACTTGACCTGCCATCCCTGAAGTCACATGGAGGACTAGCGTCAAGACTCTTCTCAGACCTGGCGTCCAGATGGTGGAACAAACTTGCACTGGCTGTCCGAACAGTGGAACCTCTTGGGGTGTTCAAACACAAAGTGAAGATCCATCTCTTTGTGACCCACTTAGGTGAGCTCTAACAGACTGTTTTTGCACTTATACTGCACTTAACACCTTTCTTTCTAGGTATGAGCAATGAGGTATGACTAAATTGAATTGCGTATTGCGCTTACTCTGTTTTGTTCTTTCTAGGTATCAGCACCTGCCCTTGTTCTGACAAGCGTCTGAGCTCAGAGGGAATCTGGACACTAACCTATCTGTACCAGCTAGGATCCACATTCTGGCTGAGCACTAAGAATTTGTGTGAGTCACTTTGGATAAGGGTGTCTGCTAAACGCTGTAAATGTAAATAAGCAGCTGCTCCAAAGCATTCCAATACATTTCATGCTTTTCTATGGAGATTAAACAAGCTAAATATCTGAGCTCATGCCGAATACACAGTGCTATAATTAACTGATATTTAGAGTTACCCACTAACTGTGTGACATATAGTTTATGTTTTGTTTCTGTATTATTTAAAGCCATATTTAATAGCATACTGTGTTGAACTGAGTGGAACAAAATGAATAACATTTACAATTTAAAACTAAATATTAAAACCTCTAACATAGCAGTAAACGTATTACCGATAAATGTGCTTCTGACTTTTTAGAAGAACTGAGTGAATTTCACTGCTTGATTCAGGGAGCTCTGAGTGGGAAGTAATTCATAATAAATTATACCGCATTTTGTTAATGCCTACAATAACCGTGACTGTGTCAAGGCTTAAAATAGATGAGAAAATTATTATTCTTTCAGAGTCACTAACGCTGCAATTAGCACATGGGTTTAAGTGATACATACCACAAAGAAGCATTAAGCACTTACCTGTGGTGTATAATGTATGTCATTATTGATATCAGCAGGCAGAGCAGCATAACTGCTGTGCATGCATACACAACCGGGTGCAGGTAGTCCCCTGGATATGGAGGGAAGGAGAGCACCCTCTTTAAATCCTGCAAAACAACAGGATACAAATGTGTAGAAAATATTACAAACCATAGAGAAAACCATAGAAGAGAGTAAAAGGCATGTATGGAGGACGAGAGGCATAGACAGAGAGGATCACAGATAGATAGAGTAAGCTTTTTCCCTGTGAGGCAAAAGACTCGCACACACACACACACACACACATCATTCTCTCTCAGCGTGTCTATTTTATCACCCAGCCTGAAGATTCCCTTTCGTTGTGTAACTGAGAGGCTCAATCCCCTTTGGCATGCAGTTCCTCTCTCTACTTTACTTATTTTATGTTTCTTTCTTTCTTTCTTTCTCTCTCCCTCCCCCTCTCTCCAAATACACTGAAGATATCCTCTGAGCATTACAAAAACAGCACTGTGAAATCTTGACAGTGTTTACTGCAATATTACTTTAATATATATCTCCCACTGACCACACCTCTTCCCCTTACACGATGAATCCTTTACAAATGGTGAGTCATCTAGGTGACAGAGAGCAAGGCTACTGGACAAGAATTGTTCATTTGAAAGAGTGGAAATGAAAGGAAAAATCGCTGTACCTGGTTAGTGCTTATTGCTTGTTGGAATAATGTTATGGTAACATTGATGTTTAATTCCCAACCCCAGCAACTAACACAATTCTATAACAATAAGAGTCACAGGACAAGACTCCTACAAGTGTAACAGGAATCAAGAAGAGCCTTCTAAATGCCATAATTGTAAATATAATGCTGTAACATAGTAAAGCAATCCCTGGCATGGTTAAAGAGGACATGCCCCTACGGGTGGCACTTGCCACAGGCAGCACTGGCACACTTTAAAAACCATGCTGTTTTTTTGAGTGTCCACCACTCACAGCTCATTAAACCATGCTGCTTACTGCTTGCCAACTACTGCCTCAGTCCCAACTGTTGTATATACTGAAAAAAATAAAAACACAGTGACCATTTGCAAAGTAATAACTGACAGTACTTTCAGCCAACCACTGTTGACAAACATCTTCTTTAGCCATGCATCTATAAAGCAAACATGTGCTTTACAATAAACCTACTTTCTACATCAGGCAAAGTTAAAACTCCAACAAAACTCCTCAGAATCCTTTATTTTAAATACATTTTTCCATTATATTTTGTCATATTTGGGGTTGTCCTGAAGCAGATTTACAGTAATACTGGGCCTAACATGAAATCACAGTTGCAAAACCTACATCAGTGAAGTAACCTTCCTCAGAACCTTCAGAAGAAAACATGAAAGGATCTCAAAAACCTATGCTTATCTGATCACTAGAGATTCAATAACTGGCATATTCCTTTACACTGAAAACCATTTAAACACATGAATAAATCTTGATGACTACTGTGAAGTGTAAAGGTTGTACTCTATGAGTGTACTTGTAAAGCTACTCAGCTCACCTCACCTCGACTCATAAATGTGTATACAGTGAACTTATAAGCCTTCTCTAGGATCAGGATGGATTATGATGTTCTAGCATGAGTGGTGTGCAAGTACTGTCAATAAAGGCAAGCTGACAGCAAGTATGCAGTTAACTTCCAGCAAAACCCCAATGGAGCTATACAGCAGAAGCCATTACATTCAAACCTCAAATGAGATCACAGTCTAAGCTTCTTGTTATCGCATAACATCCACCATCCGTCAAATCTCAGAGACCTCGCTGACAGTTAAAATATGCGTTCTTATTTCATAATGCAAACTGCTAATTTGTAACATGGTGGACATTAAATAAATAAAAATAAATAGATAAATAAAAACAATGCCAATGACAACGTGTTCATGCATTATCTATTAAACAATGAGCATAGTTATCTTTGGCCCATGATATACAGCATACTAATGAAGAGACTAATGGTAAAATTCAGTATCATGTTCACAATATATATATATATATATATATATATATGAAGGAGACTGTTAAATAAATGTTCAGACAAGCTGTAGAAAGAAACCAAATGATGTAAATTCTATGTCAGGCACATCTTAAATATTATTTAAAATGTACATATCTAAACTACAATCTGAATCCATCGCTTCCCTGGGTTTCTACAGAGAAAGAAAGGTCATTTCCATCTAAGAATTCCTAAAGACCATCTCTAAGCCCGGAAATAGGTACGAGAGACGAGACAAATCTGACAAAATCTGATAGGATTCTGTTGACAGACATGGTTTCAAAGGACATCTAGGTTTGTCCTTTGTCATTTTCCAGAGGCATTACAAATCCTATAAACATCAGTGATGTAGTTCCTGACATGGCTGATCCCGTTTCAAATCCCAGCCACACTACAGTTTCAAGAAATAAATAAAGGTTCCTACATGGTTCTGGGTTTGGAAGTAAACTTGTACACTGTCAGAAAAACTTCCATTCCCTTTAATTAGGGAACATAATTGTACCTTATTCTATTATAAATGTAGATTTTAAAATTGTGTTGGTTTCATACGTCCCATTTCACCTCCAGGACTTGTGTTCTTTTATTTTACATGGTTCTATAATTGAAGTTATGTAATAACATAATTTTGGGAGTAGGACCACGCCCAAACTCGTCCTCTCAGCCCTAAATATACCCCGCAAATTCACATCATTTCCGTCTCAGACAAATTCGCTTCATTTAGTTCAGGAGACGGATTTCGACTCGACTGCTCGCTCCTCCGCGCTGGGTCATTCCTGATGATTCCCTGATATTCGGAGCCGTGCCATTATCAAACCCACCTAGCCTCCTGTGTTAAAAAACTTGCTCCCACTTCCACCCCGTCTCCACCCTTTTCTCATATTCATTTATCCAACTTATGAATGCTTCATATGCCCTGAACCCCTCCCCAAAGTCTTCTGAGTTCACCTCCCCGTTTCAGCCTCTATGGGCGTGGTCCGTACTAGCAAATGCAAGTTTACAAATATTCATCTCTCCTTCTGGAGAAGAGAATTTAATGTACCTTCAGGGAACACAACTGGATTTCCATATTCCACAACCACTTTTATACCTTTAAAAGATACAAAAACAATTTACACAGTATGTACATTTAGTGACCAATAATATACCTCTTCCGTACCTTATTTTCTGAGAGTGTACTGCAACATCAACTGGTAAATCTCTTCCTAGACCCTCGTGTTGGTCTGCTCTATCTAACAGAAATGTCTTTGGAAGAATGTGCAATATAACTTGCTTTTAATTGTAGACTTAGTTTTGTTTCCTAATTTGTTGAAAGTGCTGCAAAAATATCAGAATTTGACTTGAATGGGGCAAAATGAAGCTTGCTGCCTTAGAGGAAACTGCAGAATGTTAGAACACCTCTGAGGCAGATTCTGAAGAAGTACATTCCTGCACACTTGATTTATGACTGCTGCCTCTGAAGGAGCTGCAGAACCGACACTAAAATTTTGCAGCACTACTAAGAAATTATTAAACAGAACTAAGTGTACAGTGTTCTCCCTGTGTCCGTGTGGGTTTCCCCTGGGTGCTCCGGTTTCCTCCCACAGTCCAAAAACACATATTGGTAGATGGATTGGCGACTCAAAAATGTACGTAGGTGTGAGTGTGTGAGTGAATGAGTGAGTGTGTGTCACCCTGCGAAGGACTGGCGCCCCCTCCAGAGTGTGTTCCTGCCTTACGCCCAGTGATTCCCGGTAAGCTCTGGATCCACCGCGACCCTAAATTAGATAAGCGGTTACAGACAATGAAGGTATGAATTACTGAATGAATTAATTGTACAAAATATTGCACATTTTTTGTTATTCCAAAGTTATTTCTGTCCGACAGAAATTACCACAAAGGTGGTTCTAGGGTCTAGGCAGATCTTTACTTGTTTATGGCAGGGTACTTGAAAATCTTCACCCAATTCATTTTAACCAATCACATCCTTCCCTGCCTGTTGGCTTGTATCAAGTTACATTCCTTCTGCCTCCAGAACCATTTTGAGTAGTGATTTTACACATGTAGAACTCTGATCACAAATTGTCACTTGAGACACAGTCAAAATGGCGGGTGTAGAAAGCTATGTGTTTTGATCAGATCACCCAAGACGCATGTTAATTCCTGGTGTTAACAGAGCTTAACAATAAAGCAGTGCTCTGCTCCCATGAGCCAAGCTCAGACCCTGTTAGGACATCTCATATTATTATTTTCTCTTGCTAAGGTGCACCCTTGGCCAGTTGTTGCATTACCTAGAGCAGTGGCTCCTCAAGCAGAAACAGGGTCAGTGCACAGAATGCTAACTGTCCTTACTAAGTGAGAGATGACCTTCTTTCTCAGCGTGTGTCCATTGGTGGAGCTCTGCACAGCTTCGGCTCAGCCTTCACCCTTTGTGTGCTGAGCTTTTTTTCTGCTTGCATTGTGATTGGCTGGAACAGCCCTTAGCTGAAGCAGGCTGAGCAGCCAGTGGAGGATGCTGAGCAAACCTTTCCTACTGTCTCTCCACCAGCAGGAACAAAAAAATCTTTTAAGAAATCTTCTCAAAGCAGAGGCAGACACTACCTGATTTTTCAAAAGGTTTTAGACCCAATTCATTTCTGTAATTTGGCATTGCACATTATTACATTGTGTTTGTTTGCAATTACACAGTCTTCCTTTTATAAAATGTTAGTGCTACAGATTCCAATATGTTTTTAGAAGCAATATGTGTAAATGAGATAAAATGAAGTCTTGAAGAAGCTGAACCTCAACCTACATGTGATGTAAATATCTGTACCAATTTCCTACATTCTCAGAAAAAATGTGTTAGAGGTACATGATTGGTCATTTAAAGTACAAAAAGTGGTTTTAGAATTTTGTTCCATAAATGTAAGCTACATTCTCCTCTCCGGTGAATATTTGTAAGATTTCATTGCAGAAATGTGAAAAATTAAAGAACACAATAGTCCTGGAGATTAAATGGGGTGTATGAAATCAACACAATTTTAAACTCTACAATTATTATAGGTTGCGGCACGGTGGCGCAGCAGGTAGTGTCGCAGTCACACAGCTCCAGGTACCTGGAGGTTGTGGGTTCCATTCCCGCTCCGGGTGACTGTCTGTGAGGAGTTGGTGTGTTCTCTCTGTGTCTGCGTGGGTTTCCTCCAGGTGCTCCGGTTTCCTCCCACGGTCCAAAAAAACACACGTTGGTAGGTGGATTGATGACTCAAAAGTGTCCACAGGTGTGAGTGAATGTGTGTGTGTGTATCTGTGTTGCCCTGTGAAGGACTGGCGCCCCCTCCAGTGTGTATTTCTGCCTTGCGCCCAATGATTCCAGGTAGGCTCTAGACCCACCGTGACCCTGAACTGGATAAGCGGTTACAGATAATGAATGAATGAATGATTATAGAATAATGTACAATCATGTTCCCACCACAGTGACAGTTTTTCAGACAATGTGTTTGAAAATCTCCACCCAGTCCGTTTTAACCAATCACATTTGAGTAGTGATTTTGCACACATGCAAAGAAATGCTGTGCACATGTGTTACTCTTCTGAAAACATTTGTTTTCAGGCAGAAATGTTTTGTGAACGTTTGCTCATGTTCTAGTACAGTTGTAAATTCATTCATGAGTTCTGCTTGGGCAACTTCTATGAATGGACACCAAATAAATCTAGGACAGTGACACAATTGATATGGGCAGCATTTCACTGCTGTCAAGCATGCATCAGGACACATTATATTTCACACTACAAATATGAAGTGGTCTGATGTGTCCCAAAGCTCCTCCAAAGGTGGTTTGAGTGACTGGTTTACATAGCAGCACTGACATGCACTGTACCTTGTTCACATTTCTTTCTCAGTGCTGGCCAGCTATGATTCGGTCACCCATGTTGCATGTTAAAGGAACACGAAGTAAGATTTAGTATTTCTGCTCCTGGACTCCCTCTGCGATTGCAGAGTGTAATTCACTCCTCCAAAAGTTACATAGTAATGTTTCTGCAGTGCTGAGCCTGATTTGCATACCAATGGAGCATCACAATAGTTTTGAAGCTGTAACTTACACAAGGTAGAATTACTACCTAGTGAATGTGTGAATGTGTGGGTGTGTGTTGCCCTGAGACAAACTGGTGGCACATCCAGAGCCCCTTGTTTGTGCCCAGTGATTCTGGGTAAGCTTTGGACCCATCACGACCCTGAACTGGATAAGTGGTTACAGAAAATGAATGAATTATTTAATTAGTACCTAGTGTTCATTTAATACCAGGCGTGAACCTGTCTCCCAGATGCAGCAAACACTATATTTTGCCAATCAAATTACACAAGATAAGCATGCCTAATGCAGTCTGTCCTGTTATGGCATTTCCTAATAATGAATGTGTTCATAGCTAAAATTAAATTTACAGCGATGATAAAAACGCTGTAACGCAGCCCAAATCAGCACAAACATATAGCCCTGTAAATGTTTAAATCGTGTTCTCTGTTTTTTATTGAGGTTATAAGAGTTACTGAAACTATTAAGGTTTGTTTCAATTCCCTTGAGGACAGAAATATATGTGGTTCCAAAATTTTGGGAACATAATTCCAGTTTATTTTCAGATCAGTGTATCTCCCTCTTATGAACCTAATACTGTAACAATACTGTGAAATATTCATAGCAGTTCAGAAGTTAGAGCGGCACGGTGGTGCAGCAGGTAGTGTTGAAGTCACACAGCTCCAGGGACCTGGAGGTTGTGGGTTCCATTCCCGCTCCGGGTGACTGTCTGTGAGGAGTTGGTGTGTTCTGCGTGGGTTTCCTCCGGGTGCTCCGGTTTCCTCCCACAGTCCAAAAACACACATTGGTGGGTGGATTGGCGACTCAAAAGTGTCCATAGTTGTGTGTGAGTGAATGTGTGTGTGTTGCCCTGTGAAGGACTGGCGCCCCCTCCAGGGTGTATTCCCGCCTTGCGCCCAATGATTCCAGGTAGGCTCTGGACCCAGCGCGACCCTGAACTGGATAAGCGTTTACAGATAATGAATGAACGAATGAGTCTTCTATGTAAATATTTAATAATATGCATGGATATTATAAGCATTTAAAATTCACCTCAAATAATAAATTAGAATGTGTTGAGAAGCAATCTTTTACTAAAGTGAAGTGTAGGAAAATGGCATTAACTCGCACACATCTAAGGGAAAGAGAATGTTCTTGCCTTCTCCTTCCGTGTGCCCCAGTGAACATGCTCAACTCGGAGACAAAACTTGGTCGATCACTATGCTTCAGTGAGCAAGCCCCTCTCTATCTGACAGAACATGACTTCATGTATTTGTTTCAGGCAACACAGATACACGTTGGTGTGTGCGTACACGCACACAGTTTCACACTCTCCATTACTTTCTCACACATTGACCTTAAAGTAAAACGTAGAACCTTTCCGCACCCATAAGGTTACACTGTTCAACCTCAGATTCCCACCATAAATACTGCAGCATTCCCATCTTGCACCAGAAAAATGCTAATGAATCTCAGAATCTAGCCCATATAGCACACAACCGCTGATTACAGTGTGCAATCACATTAGCATTCGCCAAATTACAAGCACAGAAAGGGATTTACGATATCCTTTAATATGGTTAGAAAGATGCTGAAAGATGCTAATCCTGATGTCCTTTGTGATGTGAAGCCACTCTAATTATTTCTGAACCTATGGTGTTTAATCTTAAGCCTACATGAACACAATGGTGTATAAAATTACAAAGAAGCCTTTCCGGTTTGATTTCTAATTCAGTGTTATATATAAAAACGCAATAGTAATTCCATACACAAGATAATTAGAACTGGGTGATGTATTCAGACTTTATATTGGGATGTTTTAACTGGACTGAGCATCGTCCACCAACCAAAAATATCCAGCCAACCACCTCCTGTAACCACTGATGAAGGACTGGAAGATAAGGAACACTGTCTGTGACTGTGCTGTGCCTGATTTGCATTTACAGGCTGGGCCAACAATGTAGATATGCCTATTAGAGTGGACAGTGAGTGGGCACAGGGTTTAGAGGCACCAGCTAATAAACTGGACAATAAATATAGAATACTAGATTGTATATGTTAGAAATGTATGCAGTGTATAATTATTCACTATTATTTAATTTGATATAACAATTTGGTGTCTCAATGTCTTACATTTTATTTTAGCCTCAAGCTAGCACACTACCTACAAGCTACAATGCTAGCCATTATTCAATTAAATTAACATGGATTATGTCCAAAACATTACTTAAACCAGACAGGTCACTTCACTAGGCACAGTTTGTGTTGTTCCCCATTGTGAACACTGTAAGCACTATATGTCCAATAGTTTGTAAACCCTCCTTCTGTAAATAGTCAATTCAGCTACTTCTACTTGTACCCACTGTGGACAAAGGCTCCAAACATATTTTTTGCAGCACTTATCTTCAACAAACAAAACATTACATTGAATGTGCTCAGGTTTAACATCCTCAACATTCTTAACATCCAACCACAGGCTAGAGAAGTATGAAGACCCCCAGCATTGGGCTATGGACACCATTGAGATGAGTGTTGTTTGTGACCCAGAACTATTCATCCATCATCAGGACCTGATCTCACTAATGTTCTTGTGGCTGAAGGCCATTCAGTGTCCAGAGAAGTTTCTCACCACCTACTGCAATGCCTGTGAACTGAACTGAGGCTCATTCTCTTTTAAAGGGACAGGCATCTGAACAGGTCTGTCTGGACAAGGGAGACTGGTGTTGTTGATACTTGTGTTTCACATCTGTTTCATTAAGAGCCCATGGACCTGTTTTAACTTGTGGAACTGGGCTATAATACGCCTACATTATGGTCTACTATCAATTTTGCACTAACAATTAATAGTAGTAATTATAGTGCTATATTAATGATAATCAACCCCCAAAAATATCACATGAAACACCACTTGTAAATTTACTGGTATTTATAAAAGAAATAAATAATGTGAGTCCATAAACACGACCTTAATTTATTAGACACTTATTGAACGACACTTGCTGCCCCTCTCATCTCTGTCCTTGGTGCTTAAGCGTGCATTGCTTCACTGGCTTTCTCCATGGTGCTGACAGGCTTCTCTATCAACTGATGTAATCTCAGGTCTTTTCTAATCATGAGCAGGACCTGACTGACAAACATGCTCAAGCAGTTGGACAGAATATTGATCGACCTGGGATCAGCCCGAGTGGGATCTACGTCATACAGCAAGTAAATGGACATGATTAAGTGCCTGTGATTAACGACACAGCTCACGTCAAGATGGACGAGGCATGCGAATAAAGACTTTGGCATGGAGGACCATGGTGAAATCACTGGGCGTGTGGGGGGAGAGTAGGTTTTTATCCCAGTATCCACACCATAGAATAGACAAACAGTATAGGAAGGCCAGTGAGGGTTGATGCGTCTATTGTTTTTTTTTTTTTTCTTTTTGTTTTTGGCTCCCTTTTGAATTCCCATGCACCTCCACCCCCCAGTGTTAGTCCCTTGAGCTTGAGAAGGAGGAGCCCACCCGGCCAAACGCGCCACAGCCCCCCTGCGACTGGGAGCTGCCAGCCACCATTGATATTCAACACACGCCTCCTCTAGCTTCCACACTCACCGGTGCCGTTTGCCCTCCAAGCAAAACGCTTCTGTGTCATGTGCACTTGCTTCGACACAAGGTCCAAGGAAAGTGCAAAAGAGAAAAAAAGTCTGCTTATTACACATGTGAATTGAATTACCTCAACACTACAGAGCCACACTATGAAGACGGTGCCCCACACCTCAGCCATTGAGTGAAGCCCAGAGCCAAAGATCCATTGCAAAAAGAAAGCTTTTGTGAAAACACAAAAGTTCCTATTTAATTAAAGTAGCCTCCAGTTCATTTGGCAGTTAACTGCAAATAAAAAGACAATTTTGTGTACTGTTGTATACACTGTGTCTTGCTGCAGGCTTACAACAATATAAATCATGACAAAGAAAACTACATATGATTAAAAGCCCCCATGCTGAATCAATACATGCAGAATATATTTATGACCAAACAAACAAAATCAGAAATTAAGGGTAGAGACAAGGTAGAAAAATGTAAATGAATGCGCATAGTTATAACATAGTACATAATGTGCAATAGTTTACCTCATGGCAGTGATAGAAAGTTTGGGAACACTTTAGATTTTTCCATAATCCTGCATAAATATGACCTAAAGTATCTGAACCTCTAGGCTCATAATTTCAAACTGTTTTCAATCAATAGGATGACACTGTGGTGTGAGTGGATGGCCTGTTTGTACTTACAGAAATGGGAGCTATTAAAACATGATTTTCACTTACTAACTTTATCACAGCAAAAACAAAGATGTTTCTGAGAAGATTAGAAGAAAGTTGCTGAGGCTGAAGAGGCTGGAAAAAGGTTACAAAGCAATCTCTAAATTGTATGGACTCCTCTATTCCACAGTCAGATGGTTTGTGTACAAGTGAAGAAAACGTTCCCCTCCCCAGAAGTGGTCGATCAACAAAGTGTTCACTCCAAGAGTAAGGAATACACCATGAGTTCACAAAGGAACCTAGAGTAAATTCCAAGCAATTTAAGACCTCTGTGAGTCTACCATCAGAAGAACACAGAACAACAATGCTGTGCATGGCATGGTTAAAAGGATACAAAATTGCTGCCTATCTGCAGTCTGCTTAATATCACTGGGACAACCCAGAAGGCTATAGGGGAAATATTTTGTGGATAGCTGAATAGAAAATAGATTGGATTTGCATTACATCTGGAGAAACAATAACACCACACTGCAGCAAAGCAAGTCACATCTGTAAAACATGGTGGTGGTAGTATCATGATTTGGACTCGTTTTGCTGCATCTGGTCCAGGGCGGCTTGCCATCACTAATGGAAAAATTAGTTCTAAATTATATCTGCCATTTCTAAATATCAGGACATCTGTCTGTGACCTGAATCCCAAGAAAACCTGGATCATGCTGCAGGACATTCCACAAAACTCAATTTATCAAAGAAGGCTTAAAGAAGAATAAAGTTAATGTCTTTGAAATGTCCAATCAACGTCCTGACCTTAATGCCATTGGAATGTTGTGAATTGACCTGATGTGAGCAGTTCATGTGATGAAACCCATTAACATTCCAGATTTGAAGCTGTTGTATAGAGGAATGGGGTCTCACCAGATACTGAAACCAAAGGTTTTCATTCTTCTTGCCACTCACAGATATGTAATACCATCCACTTGTGGAGCATTTCTTACAAATTATTGAGTGAGTGACAAGCCAGTTCTATGAGGTGCTTTGCATATAATATCTGGTGACTCACCACTGACACTGAAAACAACTACACTTAATCCTTGTCTGGGAAAGCGACCCTAATAGTTATTTCCAGCTGGTTATTTCCTACCACTGTAGGTGGCAATTTTACATAGCAGGTATTAATTAAACACTGGGCCAGTTTCCCAGACACATTTTAGTTCTAATTCTAGACCTTAAACAATTTAAAGTAGTGATTTACCTTTGCCAATGCAATTCTGTCCAGGACTAAGCTTATTCCATGACATAGAAACAGACCTTTCAGCTGTTAATTCAACACTGCAAAACAAAATGATTTGTTTACATACAACTAATGTTCATTTTACACCTTATCTGTTAAGGTGTTAATGCTGCATTATACATGTTAAAGTGTTTATTCTACAGTTTATCTGTTAAGATACTATACGTTGTGTTAAGGTGATCTTTGTGACAGAGTCTGTTATTATGTTAATTCTATAATGTATTTATAAACTGTATCTAACTGTATCCAATATTAATCCTACTCTCCACATTTTAACGGTTAATTTGTTATTCCTACACCTGTTAAGTTACTTCTAAACTCCACATTTATTCTGTTGTTACTTCTACACTGTAGCTCTTAAGGTGTTACCACTACACTGTATTTGTTAAGGTGTTACTTCTACACAGCAGCCAGACTCTACGGGGGCTGCCCAGTAAACCAAGCCGACAGCTTTCCCTCCACTCTTTTGACCAGCAGATGTCCGTTCACTCACCATCAGCTCTGCGGGGTCTCGCTCCAGTCTTCAGTATTGAGTGTTCAGTGGCGTGTGCGCGCTCTCGCAGTCCGTCAGCGGGAGGCCGCGCGGCACGCGCTCACAGAGCGTACCGGCAGCTCGCGCTGCACCCACCTCCGCCGCCATCTGCGCGCGTGGACGAAAGATCAGAGAGAGAGAGAGAGAGAGAGAGAGAGAGAGAGAGAGAGAGAGAGAGCGGGAGAGAGAGAGAGAGAGAGAGAGAGAGCGCGGGAGAGAGAGAGAGAGAGAGAGAGAGGAAGCGTCCGTTCAGGTAAAGTGCTCGAGTCCTCAGCCAATCGATAATCAATGAAGAAACACGGCGCGTGCCAACAGTGTGCTCACAGGCTGCGGAGTCACGCGCTGGGCGTGACGTGGCTCTGAGATTTTGGGGACCGCCGAAGGTGCGAATTTAATTGAAGAGCAGGTAACGTGGATGTGGAACAGGAGAATGAAAGAAAGAAAAAAACGACACGTGTCGTTCTGTTGACGACGAGACGAAAATGCTGGACTCGAAAAATATTTTCTGAAAATAAAGAAGATTCGACAATGGCTTGCAGCGCCTATTAGGAGGTTAGTCACAGAGATGTGTGAGTAATCCAAGCCAACACCCCACAGCTCAGTCTACACGGGCTCATGGATTCGGCTGCTGCAGAAAAAAAGTGCTTCTTAATTCGCTTCTCCAGCGCAGAACCTCTTTTCTGTGGTGAACATTAGCTGAGAATTGTTTAAAACGTGGTCTCATTTATTTCCCTCTGAGGACTCTTAGCAAAATGAACGAGAGCAACTGGTGTGGAAAAGCTTCTTTCCGTTCCTTCATCAGTGAGAGTGGACCGGGGTTAAACAGGGGAAAGAAAATTAGCTCCATTCCTGTGGAAGACAAACAACCAAAAACGTTGGGGCTTGGTGTGAGAGAACCTGTCTTTTTAGTCGACAAATTCGGCGAAGAAGAGTATCAAATAACCTCCCACCGAGCGCCGGATTCCTGCTGTTCTGTGGTGCCCCCTTCACCAGGGCGATTGATAAGTTTCCACTTGAGCGTGGGCGATACCACCTCGCGGAGGAGAGAGGGGGTGGTTACACTGGAGGGTCCTCGCTGCAGAGGCGAAGATGGTTCTTGCCACAAGCGCTGGAGGGCATATCACCGCCGCAGCACTGATTTAAAGAGACAAGCTACCAGGTTTTAGCCTTCACATGCGGCTCAGTCGGGGGAATCTCATCAGAACAGAGGGGGTTTCTCCCCATTTACTGCCGCTGTGGAAAAAGCTACGACGAGAAAATGGTACTCTCTTCCTAAGCCCTACACCGAGATTCACTGCACAGGGAGCGTGGGAGGATGAGAGAGAGAGAGAGAGAGAGAGAGAGGATCATTCCTAACTAGTTTAAATTTCCACTAAAATGTCCATAGGATGGAAAACCTAATTAAATTATTCACTGTTGGAAATAAAACAACAGTCTGTACACATACTACTTTTTGGACGTTTAGCCTGTTTCAAATCCATTTTACATGTTACAAACACCAACACACTATATCCTATTACACACCCACAATCTATTCAGACTACAGCAGTATACCTCTGCCTATGTCTGATGAAGTAAGGGTGTTTCAGTCGAGAAGTTTATTTTCTGAATAAAGCTAAAAAAAAAATAAGCATTCAACCAAAACTGCATTTTCAGTTCACAAACCTACGCAAAAGTCCTGGATGTCCTGGAGTTTAGGGGAGATAAATACAAGAAGAAAGTTGAGTGTGGGCCTTTTAAAACATAAAATTGTACTCATCCCTGCTGTAAATAGGTATACATATGCATCCGTGGCGGATGCTGGTCTTTCAAGGAGGGGAAGCTCAATTTCAGCCTACATCATAAAATGTGTCAGTTTATTTATATGTAAATTCTACACTTCGTTCCTTTTCATGTCTTTTCCAGGGACTTGACTAGTGTCCTCTCAATGGCCAGCAGAGCTAGGCTGCTTAAACGGCCTTGGCCCATGTGAAGTGTGTCCGCCTGTGAGTGCTTTGTGACGGTGGAGGGGCTCAGCAGCACCCGCTGGACAGAAACTGTGATAGAAGTCAGAAAGAGTGATAGAAGTCAGTCCCCAAACACAAGCAGCTACAAAAAAAAAACCCACCAGAAATAGAAGCTCGATTTGTCGCTAGTTGTTTTTAACAAAGAAAATGCCGCTAAGAGGTTTAAGAAAGTGTCCGGTTCAACTCAGAACAGAATGAAATTTTAATGCTCCCACAGATCTTTACACCAGAGGATCGCTGATTTGCTGATTCGCTGTCAATCAAAAAGGGATTCAGCCTCAGACAGATCATCCAATCATCATGCAGAAGCTGAGTGTCCGGGCCAGCCGAGGCCAGCCCACTGCCCCATAGACCCCCAGAGACGCTGAGCGTCCGATGGGCAGGACAAAGCCCAGCATTTATCCAATGACTCGTCTCGTTTCGCCACACTTCGCTGCTTCGCTAAAGCCGCAGGTCTTTACCAGTGATAAGAAGCTGATTCTGAACAAAAGTTGAGTGAGTTGCAGTGCATATTTATTCACTGACATGTACACACAACAGTATATATTTGATCACTTATTTTTTGACATTTTAGGGGAAGCTGAGCTTCCCTTGCAGTCTTAGAGCAATCGCCTCTGATATGCATAGTGTAGAAATAGGTAGTACTCATACATGGTCTTTCTCAGGGCCTGCTTAATGTGATATGCTTTAATTATCCAATGTAGAGATGAAATATTTAACGAAAAACCATTAGGCTACTCAGCTTCTTCAATAAGCCATGTTGCTCCCCATAGAATGATGGAGACTGAATCACCACAGATGGAAAATAGCATGCACTAGGCATGGTACACTGTGTAAAGATGTTCAAATATGTGTTGAATTCAGCTACGGTAAGATGCACCTATTGCTAACTAATGTGTTCCATGCATTCACAGCTTGTAGAAAAGCATTTCAACAGTATAATATGCTGTAGAGGAGATGCACGTAAGAGTAATGTCTCAATACCGAATGCCAAGCATTAGCTAGTGGTATAAAGCCCCAAAGTCAAATCCACAATGTTCCAGAAGGTAAAGACTTTTACTGCAGCAAAGGGGACAACCTACCTATTAACAATTTATGTCTCCTCAGTGATGAAACTCATGCATCCTGATAGCATTAAAATAGTTTTTTTTTCTTCACTTTTTGAGCTGTTTCTTCTTACGTCATGCACCTCAATCCCTTGTCCTTAAATGTGGCCTACACCTCCTACATTTGACTCATGTTTACATGTACATATTATACTAATCAGACACCATCAGATGTTATAAATAAGAAATAATATCAAGTCCTATTTTTCCTCCAATGAGTTGGTGACCCACACCCAAAAAACAAAAATCACATGACAGTGATTTTTCAAAAGCTTACATTTTTTCAATGTCATGATTCAGGAGGGTCATTGTTTGATTTGAATATTAGGAGACTAGATATAGTTAGTTGAAGTGGTCAGGATCAGTGTTTTCCTACATGATACCTTTGTGTTCATTGTGTCCAGGGGGAAAACACAGTCATGGCTGATCTGGGTGGAAATATAACCACATAGGAACACCTGCTGTAAATGAAGAAATGATCTCAGGACCCCAGGCCAATGTATTCCTGTTCAAATAGGGCTGAGTTGGTTCACGTGAAAAGCTTCTTTCAAGAGAAAGAGTCAGAATTCCTTACAGCGGAGACGATATGAATATTCTGTTAGATGCCTCAGATGGCTGAGCGAGAGCTTATTTTTTCGTGGGAAGCCTACCCCTCTCCAGATCTACCATGTCAGCCACCAGTTGCGTGCACTGGCTAGCATTGTGCTTGTGTGATGGGGGAGGAGGTGCACCCTGGCCACCAAGAGAGCAAGGGCAATTGTGCTTTCTTGGATGTCTGAATGAGATTGTATCTTTTGGTTCAGTCCTTGTTCCTCTATTCATTATTGTAGGCTTGAGACCTGGTAAGTTTGTGCATTGTAGTTTTGTTGCATGATTAAAGCGCAGGTTCCTAATGACTTACCTGTCTTATCAACTGTAGAACAGCTGCAGATTTAATTCAACACATTTGCTTTTTTTCAGAAGCCTTGCTATTGTTTTTTCCCCTCAGACTCATTATATTCAGTTACAGTACAATGGCGTTCAATATGGTTATATTAGCATGCTAATTGAATTTTTAAAATGCGATGGCCCTAGAGAATGCTGAAAGGTCCCTGATCCGGCCGTTGTGGTGTTAAAAGCATAACTAGTCAAGCGTAATTAAACCCTGCAACTTAGTTTCCATGCCAACTGGCCTGCCTCCCCCCTCTTGACTGTTTCAATTTGAGCCTAGATGAGAAGAGTCCTCCCAGGAAAATTAAATGAAAGTGGATTTCATTACATTAGATAGCATTAGATAAAGATTAAATAAACTGACCACCAAGTTTCTAGGGGAACATCACAGCAAACTGCTTACTTTTGGTAAAAAGGGCTTTCTTCTTGGATGCGTGCCAGGCTAGATACGAACACAGTACAGGAGATTGTCTGAGTGAAAATCCACAGCAAGAGCAAAGCAGTCAATACTCCCCTTGAAGAAAATGAACAAAGGCACGAACTAACAGCAACTGACAAATTTTCTTCATGTCAGGCTGATGGAATAGGTGACTAATCAATTGATAAATACACCATGTCTTTTTTCTCAGACAGTGATTAAGCCTAGTCCTGGGCTAATTTTCCATTTCAAAGGGAACTTTTAATTGGTGAATTCAACTTGTGAACACATTGCTGTATGTTCTCTGTAGAAAAGCAATGGCAGTATAGTGGGATGCTCTGAAGTAGCAACATTATCTGACCACTATCCTGGTCAGACTGCTCCACCAGGCTGTTTATCTGTTTGCATTCAGGAAATCACGTTTTCTGCACTAAGGCTCTAATGTCTGGTTTACCAGCCTTCAGTATTGATACTGGCAGAACAGCACTAATGCTTTCTGACAATACTCACAATCTCTGAGTTAATGTCCATTCTACCATTTCCTTTAACTCACACACAAATCATACATGCATTTGTAATATCCAGGTTTTACTTGTGCACTGTTCCTCTCACTGTTGCTTTCCCATTAAATCCCTTAACAGATTCTGGTGTGTACAGAAAGCAGCTTCTAGGATCCTTACTCATACAAGGAAAATATCACCCCCATCCCTCAGAGTCACCATAGGCTTGCTATTACTTTCTGGGCTGGTTTCCCACACAGGGATTAAGCATAGCCCTGTACTTTATCCTCCTTCCAATGGAAATTCACAATTCAAAATGCTCTGTATGAGGTTCAATCCTCATCCTTGGTCACTGTCTGTGAAGAGTTCTGTGGTGTGTTCTCCCCTTGTCTATGTGGGTTTCCTCATGGCATGGTGCTCCCATGTCCTCCCACGGTCTAAAGAATGCTGAGGTGGAAGGGATGTGTTAAATTGTGCAAAGGTGTGAGTGAGCGAGAGACTGGACATCACACTGATTGTGTGATGTCTTATGATGCACAGTGATTCCAGGTAGGCTCTGGATACACCGTGATGCTGATTAGGATAAAGTGGTTATGGAGAAGGAAAGAATGAATGAATTAACTAAACTAAACTAAACGAGATGTAAGTGGCAGTAAATGTCTGTCAGTTCAGAGTGAGTCAGAATTATGATGAAAACATTTAATTCCAGATGCAGAAAGCTTCGCAGCTTGCAGACAAATAAAACAGATTACAATATATACATTTACCATACACAGCACATTATATGCTGGCAGTGGTGCTGCTGTTTCAGCTTTTTTTTTCAAGATTAGAGCTTTAAATAGTTACCTTTCTTGGGACAATGCAGACACGTATAAAAAGCCAAAAGGAGGTTCATTCGTCAAATTGGCACAACAACAAATGGAAGAGCTAAGGGTAAATCTCAGAATGTGGCACAGAGTGGGAATTATGATTGAAAGTAGAAGACATTTAGGGCTGAGGGAAAAAAAAGACTTCAGTTCACATTTTCTTCCAGTGTGCATAACAACCATTGGGGAACTTTGCTGAAAACCTGTACAATGGCTTTGCCTCTCAGGCTGGGAGCTGCATTATTCACTTTCAGATTACAGTGTTGAACAATATACTTGGCCAGTGTACATATCCTCATGAATAAATTTATTATGTAAGTAATGTACAGTAAATGGCTTAACAGTGCGTAAAAGGATCCTAAGTGGCCTTTGTCAAGAACCCTAGAAAAGCAGAGAACAACAGGAATCCGTGGATTGCTGTTTTGTGCAGTGTGTTTTATGCACAGGCCTTTGATATACTAAGCTAAAGATGTATTCTTTCTGGAACTGAAAGAGGTTGAGGTTTACAAATGCCATTATAGTGGCACATGAAACAAAGTGCGATGCCATCATTATTCAGATGTGATAAACCAGAGCAGCTCTATGGCTCAATTTGATAATGTCCCATAATGTGGTAGGTGAGCTCTAAAAAGGCTGATGACATTAAATAGCTTTAGAGAGAGGCCTGTGGAAGAGATGAAAATAATTGGATCAGGCTAAAGTTGCGCATGTCCCTCAGTTCTGTGTGGGAATGCTTCTCTAATGGATGTGTCATGTTAAAGCCACAGGAAGGGTCACAGCAGCCCTATACTGAGCATGCTCAAGGGCTACATGCTCTCCACTGAGACTCAGCGCTCAACTGCTTCCAGGCAAAAGGTGGAGGTTAAAAGCGCAGCGTTCAGGCAGCTTCTTGTGGCAGATAAAACACGAGTTTGTGGGAACTTTAAGGACACAAAAGCTACAACTGGCAAAATATATTAAAGTGGAGGTGGAAATATGTCAAACATTGTTTTATAGATAAAACATTGAAACATGCTTTACTCATTTTCACACAGCAGTACAATAAAATACGGATTATTTAACCCACCCACGTCTACGCGTACACACACACACACACACACACACACTACTAATTAGGCTCAGTGAACGCACACACACATCAGTGGGCAGCCACATCAGACCCTGGAGAGCACTTTAGGTGTTAGGTGCCTTGCTCAAGGGCAATTCCTTTACATTACTTCCCAGCACCATTTTACCTCCTGGTTTGATAAAACCCATTTTAATATGATCTGCATTTTACTGGTGCCCTGCCCAGGAGGCGTCCCTGCCTTGTGGCCATTGGAGTTAGGCATACGGCTCTCTGAGACACTGAATAAGATGAAGCTGTTTTACACAACATATGAAAGAATGAATATATTTCTATGAAACTATTGTTTCTGGAGAAAAATGATATAATTGTAATGTTCTGTTTATTTCTTGCAAGTTGCATGGAAATGCTGATTTACAGAAAGTCTGTGGAAACGTTGCTATACAATGTTTCAGGCAGACAGCTTTTTAATGATTCTTTTTGTTATACTTGTCTTTGTCTTGCTTTCAAGGACTAAAAATAACAATAACATTATTTTAAACTACATTAACTACATGGAGGAACAATGTTTAGAAGTGGTTATCATTCCTCAGTAAATTACATTATCCATTTAGATTCATAAAGGGTCATATAAGAACCCCACTGAGCCTCACCTCCTTTTAAGAAGGTTAAAAGTGCACTGCATAAAAAGTGCACACATTATCATCCAAATCTCCATTATGCCTCCAACTGATTGACACCATTGTTTCAGACAAGAAGAGCCTGTCAGCTGTCATATGGGATTTATAAGCTGGGTAAATATTTGTCAGCGCATTATGAAAGTGAATATGTGTGCCAATCACTGTGGCCAGGGAGGAGGCATTGTACTTCAGTTACAGAAGGGCAGAATTTCAGCTTAAGTGCTGCTGGCTCCTATCATCATCTGTCTCCCAGCATCACCCCAGAGAGAGTCCGATCCAAGGCTCATTCCACACATAACGCAAATAAATCATCCCCTCACTGCCCGGTTCATGGATAGGCTACAAATGAAGTCCTCCTTTATCACTGCAGTGAAATTTTCTTCAGCGATAAAAAGAGTCCCTAATGTGAAAACCGGGCCAAATAATCTGAAAAATATAGTCATACATATACACTACTGCCTGAATCTCTGTTTTTACTGCCTTCTTTGCCATGTCCTGAATGACTGATAAGGATATAGACACTTGTCACTCCTGGAACAAACTTATATCTCGGAAATGGTAATTTATTAACTTTCCATTGGGTGTTAATGCAATATACAGTGTTTTATTCTACATACTTCTGGGACATTTCTATTGGTCTATCTATTATGAGACCTATTGGCTCACCCATCACCCTGATGAAGGTCGTATTGGCCTCTCTATCATAGGACATTACACACTCACTCAGTCAATCACACTCACACCTGTGGACAATTTCACAGCCAGAGCAAACCCACTCAGACACACACCACTGAATGTTAGAACATTATCATGAGGATTAGACTGAATTAATATTGAGATTGGGTAGTAATTCTTGGTGATTAGGCAAATGTACTGGAAGGTGTCATGGCTACCAGTGGATCTGACCAAAATCTGCACTCACTGGATGAATTCTAAAGTGATCAAAAATATCTTACACACTCTAAATCAACTAAACTCTGCTTCACTTGCGGCAGGTCAATCACCCCAAACATGATATAAACCAAGATTTTTTCAAGACCAAAATGTGTAATGTTCTTGGCTGGACATATCATTCACCCGAGCTGAATCCCACTGAGCTTTTTTACCTTATTAAAGACAAGATTGAAAGCCACTGAAACAAGCAGCAGTTAAAATGGATGCATTAAAGCTCTGCCAGAAGATCAGCAGAGAAGGTGCCCCATGTATGTCTGTCATTTCCATCCAAAGAATTGTCATTTTAAAACTCACTAAATCTAAATGTTTGCCATAGCAAGCTACCAAAATGTGAATGTTGACAAAACAATTTTTGAGATTGGATAGCTCATTTATACATACATTTAGTGTCATATGATTAGCCAAACTTGCAATGCAATTATTTTTACTCCAGAAAATGATGTGATTAAGCGTAGTTATAGATTAAATTTTGTTTGATGGAAACAAGGTGCTAAAAAAATAACAAATGTTGTATTTATCCAATGTATTTTACTTCCCAACTGTGCAGAAATTCAGATTAAATTTGTAAGAGCTGTAGTCAGGTAATATTCATTCATTAATTTATCTTCTGTTGAATCCAGAGTCTACCTGCAGTCATTACACACAAGGCAAGAACACACCCCAGACAGGGCACCAGTCCATCACAGTGAAGAGCTAAAGAAAACATTTACATTTATGACTATGTTATATTACCAATTACTTATGATCCCCTGAAAGAGGGATGAAACTTCCTGCATTCATTGATTCACTATAAATATAAATGATCCTGAATTAAAGCTATTTAAAACAGCAGGGTTATGGGTTGAGAAACATGCTGAATATTAAATGGCTGGCCAGAGCTTCAGTAATACAGTCAATATGCACTGACAGTAGAACTGGCTCGCCTGGCCATTGGACAATGAAAGAATAATTGGCAAAACTTCACTGAAGCAGCATAATAGGTTTCCTCATTAATGTCACTGCTCACTCAAATACTATAGGATTACATGTAATGTAGAATTGGAAAAGTAAATGAAAATATAAACCTTCACTCAGATTTGAAGGCGTATATCCTGATTTCATGTGCCAAAATCAAGCATCATTTTATTTTTTAGATTGCCATTTTCACACTTTCTCTCCCTTCAACTTAAACAGGCTGTTTTTGAAACTGTGCCTTTAAGACTAATATTTCCTCCATGCCAATGAAAAGTATATGATTTTACATATATCATTTGATAACAACCAGGAGGTCCTGGGTTTAAACCATGTCTCGGATCTCTCTCTGTCTGTGTGGCTTGAATGAATGATTAAGCACCCCTGCCTGAAACACTTCTTATAACTTCAGTGTAAACAAGTTGACAAACTGCTGTTGGCCAAATAACTGAATATGTAAATATCTCTTTTTTTATGACATCACAAAAACAATGCATTCAAAATGGACTGTACTGTCACTCATTCAAAGAGCAATACAGACTGAAACACTCCTTAAAACTTTAATGTGAATGGTGGAGCTAATCTGATTGTGCTGAATCTGGTCTGACTATGGACATCTTAGTGGACCTGACATAAATGAATAAAAGAAAGAAAGACAATTAGCTGCTCTCATGGACTTGGATCATGGATTTGGAACAGAACAGCATTTTTTAAACCTTAAAACAGGGGTGTGCAACCCCCGGGCCAAATGTCACCTGGTGTAAGATTTTAATTGGCCTGTGGCATCACTTTAAAGAATACATCATTAGTGGCCCGCTGCCATTTTATAGTTTTTCCTTTCACCTGACGGTGCGCAAAAATATAGGATATTGCTCCACTGTGTTAATGAACTAAGCTAAACTTAAATGCCATTCATATCTCTGGGCCAGCAAATTAATTCACAGAACAACATATAGTGAAGCCTGCAGTGAGAACAGGCGATTTCAAGAGAGATGAAGTACGTCCAGTAAAATGTTGGATTTTACACTCTTTTGATATCAAGCATCAGTTAATGCTCTAAAATTAAATTCAGTATTTAATAATTACAAACTGTTTTGTAAATTTGTGTACTTCATATTTTGAATACACTTACGTATTAAGTAATGTATGAATAATATATTTGGAAAGAGAGACTGCCCCTTAAGTGTTTGATATCATATGATCTGATATTATCCAGTTCGCCCCATTTAAAAAAGTTTGGACACCACTGTCGTAAAATGTTTTCATAAATCAGTCTCATGAACACAAAAATAACATTATTTTTGCCAATTTAAGGGGACTCTAAGGCTAGGATACAGGAGGAATCTTGTATGGTAAGCTTTAGCCCACACCCAAACACACAGCAGATTCATAAACCTGTCAGGTGGGGAGCGTGTCCTATATCCCGGTGGCACAGCAAAGCAGTGGAGTGGATCAGTGATGTCAGACGTGGAGCGGGATGAGTGACGGGTGAAGTCACTGAGGGGAGTGAGTCACAGTTCTGATTACACTCCCTCTGCTGAGCTGTCGTGTCACTTTGGCTCTTTGTACACCAGCTCTACACCTCGGTTACTATGGAAACCACCATCTCGCCCACACGCCAACGAATAAAGTACTGGTTCAGATAAGGTTACAGGTCAACCCAAGTTTCAGTAGGTGCTGAGGCTAGAAGATACTCTAGGGAACCATGTCCAATGCCCTTAGAAGCAAATAAGAAACAGCACCAAGCTCCAGACAATCATTAATAGTGTATAAGCACATCTACTATTCATACGCATGCAGGCAATGATGCAGGTACGTTTTGTCCCTGTGTGTGTGTGTGTGTATGTGTGTGTGTGTGTGTGTGTGTGTCTATCTATCTATCTAAACTGTAGAGATTAATAGATAGATAGATTTCGAAATGGTCATATATAAAAATATACTAAAAATGTAAGAACAATTTTATAAGACTAATCACAGAGCTAAGCTTAACCTTTACCTCAGCAACCAACATTTCTTTGTTGCCATTTCAGTTTAAATAAATGTTCTATCTAAAAAAAATCTTTCTCAGAGTCAGGACCCATTTCTGTCCTTAAAAATCTACCAAAACAAAGAACACACACATACACTTGCATTTTAAGATATAAATAAAGCTTGTGAGAAAAACACAGCAGGTTTAGAAAAAAGGAGCTAAGCTCATAGGTCACTTCAAACTTCATAATATCAACAAATAAAAGACATTTCTGACCATATCCATTACATTTTATTATACAATTCAAACCAAGACCACTCACTAATGTTCGTTCCCCTGTCTACTGCAAGGACAACAATACAAAATCTGTTCAAAGCCAGAGGCAGTGTTGTTGGTATAAAAACAGACCTAACCCACTTTCTTTCTTCTGTTTTCCCTCTTCTTGTCTTTTAAACCGGATTTTATGTTTGACTCCCCATCTCGCTCAGAGCAAGTTCTTACTCACTTATGTAAGTAATGGTTACTGCTTTGAATATTGAGCCTTTTACAGTGGAATACATTTTCAGGCATTTTAACTTATGTAATTCCGTTTTTACCTTCTTGTATTTTACAATAAAACAAGAAAATAACAATAAATTATCTCTTTGATAATCTGCCTTTAACTGTGGGTCTTAAACTAATTAACGTGTGTTATTGCTGTTAGAAAAAAACCCTCTCATATAAGAGTTTTTCTAGCATAATGCCATACAATACCAGAGTAGATAAGGCGGCACGGTGGCGCAGCAGGTAGTGTCGCAGTCACACAGCTCCAGGGGCCTGGAGGTTGGGGGTTCGATTCCCGCTCCGGGTGACCGTCTGTGAGGAGTTGGTGTGTTGTCAGCGTGGGTTTCCTCCGGGTGCTCCGGTTTCCTCCCACAGTCCAAAAACACACGTTGCAGGTGGATTGGCGACTCGAAAGTGTCCGTAGGTGTGAATGTGTGTGTGTCTGTGTTGCCCTGTGAAGGACTGGCGTCCCCTCCAGGGTGTATTCCCGCCTTGCGCCCAATGATTCCAGGTAGGCTCTGGACCCCCCGCGACCCTAAATTGGATAAGCGGTACAGATAATGGATGGATGGATGGATGTATTTAAGAAAATAATAAAACTTCCTGAAATGCAGTACACCTAAATTTAACATTAGGATTTGGTTTTAAGTCATAACCTGAAAGTAAACTTCCATTAAAACTTAACTTTAATTAATCCCTGTATGTTGATTCTTGTAACAATAAAGCATACATTCAAATGATGTATAGCTGTAAGTTATAGAATGTTTTGGATCATATACAGTAGTTTTAAAGCCATCTTGACTATTGTCTCTTCTGCTTGGCATTAGCTCCTCACTACTACATAAACTCCAAATGGTCCAGAACTCTGCTGCCCATCTCCTCACCCACACCCAGTCCCACCACCACATCACCCCAGTTCTCCAAAACCTCCACTGGCTTCCTGTTAAATATCATATTCAGTTCAAAATCCTCCTTCTCACCTACAACACTCACAATAATCAAGCTCCCTCTTACTTATCAGACCTTCTTCAACTATACACACCTAATCGCATTCTCAGATCTTCTTCACCAGGTTTACTCACCATTCCCCTTCCAAGCCTTCTGCAGACATACCCCATGCCTCTGGAACTCCCTCCCTCCAGAAATTCGCCAGTCAACATCTCTATCGCTATTCAAATCCAATCTTAAATCACACCTGTTTGTGGCAGCATCTAATCTCTCGGTTTCTTGACTAGCCCATGTTGTTTTTACTCTTGTTCCTGTTTTGTAGCATTATGTGCTATTTAGCGTTATTTGTGATTGTCTTTAGGTGTTCATCTGATTGTAAACAGCTTCTTTGTGTTACTGAAAAGCACTTTAAAAATTCCATTTATTATTATTTATTATTAAATGTGTTAAGTGTTTTTATGGGTTTTTAGAATGCTTTACTTGCCCTGCTGCTTAAGTTGACCTCAGAAAAGGGGGATTTTTTTTACATTCACCTGCATATTTACTGTTATGACCTCCAGGTCTGCAAAGTGATGTTAGTATTGATGTTGTTCATTTCAGAAATTGAACATTTTTAAAAGGTGGTATCTTTTAAAAGATAAGACAGGTTCATTGATGTTTTGGAATATTTATCAGGCAGCAGATATTTACCCTCCATTTTAGTCTTGGTCAGCCATTAAAAGTGGGCACTATCTACCTTTTCAGAGAGAGAGAGAGAGAGAGCAAGATAGAAAGAGACAGAGAGAGCCAAAGAAAGAGCAACTGGGAAAGAAATGTGACGGAAAGAGAAAGGGAGATAGAGAATGAGGGTCATCAGTGGAGTAAGTGGTAAAAAAAATATGGGTAAACAAAAGAAAGAGTGTAGAAGAGTGAATGCATGCATAAATAAAGGAGCAAAAGACAGGAGGGAGGTGGAGCACAGGGCATACATCTTCATATATGTGTTGGTGCTGATGGCAGCTAAATGCACCGATAGCTGTGAAGAGTATCACTTAATGGTGTAAGGAGAATGATGGTTGGAGGGCTGAAAGGTAGCACGGAGGAGCATCGTAAAAATGGACATGAATAAAGAGGGATGCAGAAACACCGCAGCTAATGCAGTCAATTATGTGTGGGGCACTGCTTTCATTAACTTAAATTGAGCATTAAAAAGTCCTGTGTCTCTTTACTAATTTCAAATGCCCTTTTACCCCTTTAGTGATCATGCTTCATCCCTCCAAATGCAGCAGTGATCACTGACTTCAAATTATTTGTGTTAAAACTTGTGACCAAATTAAATCAAAGCTGTTTCAGGGTCGTTTTCACAGCTGTGTGCAAAGCCAAAGGCTAAACACAGTGAGAGTGTAAAGTGAGAAAGTTAGAAAACATTCTATTTAAAGCAGAAGACATGCCTCAGAGGCTAACATTACATGTGCCATTAGCTTCTTTTCAATGGAATTAAATTTCATTGATTTACTTGTTACACAATTAACCAATTAACCCCAGTTACTGCTGGGGTTTTTACATCCCAGTGATGTCTTTACCATCCTGTGGCTTTAAATATCACTGAGGGTAAAACTACAGAGAAAATATAGGGATATGAACCAATAAAAAGCTGCATATTGCATTAATTTTCAACTAAATAGTGGAGAAAGTTCCACTATTAACATATAAATAAGTTCAGCCTCAACATGTGTTTGTATGTGTGAGGAGTCTATTTATGTGCATGAGCGAGAGCTCAACAGCTTGTTTTCCTTAACACTTGTGTACTTATGAGCCGCACTGTGGCTTCATTTGCCCATCAAACACAGTTATTTGCTTTCTCTTGGAAAAAAAAAGCTAAAGCTGGATTGGCAATGGCTTAGTAATTATGAAGCTGCATCTGCTGGTGCTGCTACAGCTTCATCATCCACAAGGGCAAACTCATAAAAACTTGGAGGGATATAATATTTAGGCATCTGTTAGATATTCAAAGATACAACATTGGCTACCCAACATATATCACCGATATTCTTAATTAATTCAGTGGGCTGTATCTTTGAAAACAAAAGACATTCTTGAAATGCCAAAATATTTTTTGTTAAGGATTTCTTTATGGTCAGGCTACTTCTGAGGTCAAGCTACGGGCTTCATGAGCTGAACAGAATTATTCATTTGTTAGATTAACCCTTGATGTAATTAAGAAGAGCTGATGGGATTGGTTCCTTAGATTTGTGATGCAAGAAACCCTGACTGTCAAAGTGGAAATGTTCCTTTCTGCTTTATTCTGTAATGTCCCCACCTAAACGCAGAGGCTGAGCAAGCGATTCAAGCAGCTGGTATCAAAGAAAAACAAAACATCTGTGGTTTGGACATGCTGTGTTTTTACTATAATTAAGACCACACTGAACAAAAAGAAGTTAAATGTAAATACTGAGATAAAACTGTTTCAGCGACCAAAGCACAATCACACACCAAATATAAACAGTGCTCAGAAAACAAGAGAACATGATAAAATTGTAAAAAATAATTGTAAACATGTAGCTTTTTCAGTTACAGTCTTTTAATTTTTTAGTTTTGAGGATGTTAGGCTCTACTCACATGGTTCTATTTTTTGCAAAACACCATCTGAATTGTTGTTTGTATTCATATAGGTTATTAAAATGTAGAAAATATTTTACACTACATGCACAATTACGGAGCCCCACGGTGACATGGTGGTCATGGCCACTAAATAGTATTTTGAGGCCACAAAATAATATATTGAGGCCACAAGACAGTATTTTGAGGCCATGAAATAATATATTGAGGCTACAAAATAGTATTTTGAGGCCACAAAATAATATATTGAGGCCACAAGGCAGTATTTTGAGGCCATGAAATAATATATTGAGCCCACAAAATAGTATTTTGAGGCCACAAAATAATATATTGAGGCCACAAGACAGTATTTTGAGGCCATAAAATAATATATTGAGGCCACAAAATAGTATTTTGAGGCCACTAAATAATATATTGAGGTCACAAAATAGTTTTTTGAGGCCACAAAATCATATTTTGAGGCCACAAGATAGTATTTTGAGGCCAAAAAATAGTATTTTGAAGCTTGGACCAAGGGACCTGCACCTGCATTGCACACAAGTTTGATTGGCATATCAGTTGAACAACCACACAACTAACCTTTGAGATTAGGTATAGCACCAGATTGCAGTTGGTTAACGTTAATACACACTGCCTTGAGGTTCATGGACGACATGGAAGGGCAGTGCGAATTAGAGAACTTTTTCTAATCAAATAGCAAAAATGGTGGAACACAATGTAGGTTTGTACAAGTATTGTCAGGGTGTGCAGTCATTTCATGGCCTCAATTTACTATTTTGTGGCCTCAATATATTATTCTGTGGCCTCAATATATTTTTTTGTGGCCTCAAAATACTATCTTGTGGCCTCAATATATGATTTCGTGGCATCAATATATTATTTCGTGTCCGAAATATGTTATTTTGTGGCCTCAATATATTATTTTGTGGCCTCAATATATTATTTTGTGGCCTTAAAATACTATATAGCGGCCACGACTTACTAAATAAACCCACCATGTCACAATAGGAGCTCCGTACACAATGAAACAATGCTGCTATCTTACTCAGCTTTTTTCATATTTAAACATTTCTTCACTATAATGCAAACCTCTATAATGCACTATAATTTCTTCACTATAATGCAAAAGAGTCACGCCCCTATTAGTTGAGCTGCATTGGCTGCCCTTAGCTGCTCGCATCAAATTCAAATCACTAATGATGGCCTTCAGAGTATTCACTGGTTCTGCTCCCATCTACCTCAATAGACTCTTAAAACCATACGTTAGCGCCCGCCCTCTCCGTTCCTCAAAGGACTAACCCAACTAACCGTTCCCCAACTAACACGACCAACCCCCCGTACAGGTCAGTTGAGGCTATTCTCATCTCTGGTACCACGCTGGTGGAACGAGCTTCCAAGCACTATCAGAGCAACAGAAATCATTGAAATTTAAGAAATCATTGAAATTCAAGAAATCATTGAAAACCCAGCTCTTCCGATAGTATCTTTTGCACTGAATGTCTTTCTTTAATGCACTTATTACTTCCTGGCATATTGCACTTAATGTAAGGTATTTTGTATAATTTGTGCTGTAGTTCGAATGTTAGATCCTCTTTTGTAAGTCGCTTTGTATAAAAGCGTCTGACAAATGCATAAATGTAAATGTAAATGTAAACCTCTGGTACCAGAACTGACTACTGACCACAACTTGAGGCCATACTGCCATACAATTAAAAATAATACATGCTCTGGTATATGAGGAAAAAATGGCCACCTGATGTCAGTCATGGTAGAAATAAACAAGAAAATACGGTTTCAGAACTTGATATTGACCATTTTAAACTGTTTACATTGCATGGCCTCTGTGGCACCAGGTGTTGAATTCAGTTAGAGAATTCAATACTAGCATATTTCTTATATTTTTAAGAATAAAGGAATTTTACCCAAATTTACTCCACAGTTCTAGTCAATTCCCCACACTTAGGTTAGATCTCCTCTAATAACACACACTGTTAGGAAGTTGAGAGTGTGTAGAATGTATTATGTAGAATAAATAAATTAGTCTACATAATATATGACAATCTTATATGCCAATGAGTTTTGAATGAGCCTACCAATGTACGAGTGTGGGCACAACTCCTAAGACCTACCTACAGTTATGGGGATAGTCATAGCTTAATTATTTATGGGTCCCCACCTCTAGATTATTTACACTTGGAATATTTTTAGAAATACACAATGACTTACATATAAGTTACTTTATATCATAGATACATTAGAGCATTAGTGGGACTGGAAAAGATATTGCACAACAGTAGCATGCTTGTGAGTGTTTAAACTTGTATACAGCTGCGAGCTGTATTCAAATACACCATGCATTTGTGTGTGGGTGCGAATATACATGCAAACATGTACATACACAAACACACACACATGCAAGAGGCCAGATAGATTTTCTGTCTGTCTTGTGATGGGGAGCTTGTTGGTCAAGAGTGATCATTAGAACCCAAACGGCAGCGCCTGCAGTTCAGAGGCTCTGCCGGCAGCCTGCGGCTCTGCACTGTTAATTAAATTAGTTTCAAGCTCAGAGCATGGAGAGAGGCAAAGAGGGAACATTACTTATTATATCTTGATGCTTTCCTCCGCCTCCCGCTCAGCTCTTTTAATTGAAAAAGGGGGGGAAAGTGAAGCAAGACTGTTATGATTTGTAACACAGTTTCCTGGCACGCACTAGAAGGGGCCAGCTCAACCACGAAGGGCAAAAATACTCCTCAACTGGGATTAGATCACTCCGAATGCTTGAGTTATAAGAGCTGGATGGCAGACATTGGGAACAACAGTCAAGTAGAGAAACATTTGCTTAATGATTACACTGAAGCTATCAGTTACAAGGCCCCCAACCCCAACACACACACACACACACACAAACACACACACACACAGTATTCATCCTTAGTACCTTTTGTTAGGTTGGGCAATGTTTGTTTTAACATGAACATGAAATTCGATTAGATTAGTTCACAACTACATTGAGTGAGCATAGATCATTTCAGATGGTATTTTAATTAAAGCACATAACTATTAATAATTCTATTATCAACTACAGTCTAGGCATTCTTTTAATTTTCATTCATTCATTATCTGAAACCATTTATCCACTTCAGGGTCGCGGTGGGTCCAGAGCCTACCTGGAAATATTGGGCGCAAGGCAGGAACACACCCTGGAGGGGGCACCAGTCCTTCACAGGGCAACACACACACACACACATCTACGGACACTTTTGAGTCGCCAATCAACCTACCAACGGTTTTTGGACTGTGGGAAAAAACCGGAGCACTCGGAGGAAACCCACGCGGACACAGGGAGAACACAGCAAACTCCTCACAGACAGTCACCCGGAATAGGAATCGAAACCACAACCTCCAGGCCCCTGGAGCTGTGTGACTGCGACACTACCTGCTGCACCACCGTGCCGCCCATTTTTTAATTAATTAATTTATTTATTTATTTTGAACAGCAAACTCAAAGACTGGTACCAGTCATTAATTAACTCATTCATACATTAAACTTCTGTAAGCACTTTATCACAGTGTCACAGTGGGTCTGAAGCCCATGTGGAAATGGCGTGCAAGATAGAAGGACATCGTAAACAAGACAAAAGACCAGAGAAGACACCAAGACTGGAGGAATTTCAATGCAATATTCTTGTTAAATGGGATTTGGACAGATGTTTGTAAAACCTGCTCAACCTAGTAAGAGTTTCAGTAAAATGGGCATTTTGTGGCTGGATCACGTGTAAGTCAATCTGCGACCTCACATGCAGCAATGCGTCAGTTATGTGACCTTGACACAGCCATGTTAGATACATTCTTCCGCTGGGAACTATAAAATGAGGAGAGTGGAAAAAACAGACAATATCAATTCTCACATAGAGTGTTATGCATAAAATTGTCTGGTTTTGATTCATACATATTAGAGGTATATTGGGGTCTATATAAATGTATAATTCAGAAAAGAGCAATAAAATCATAAAAAAGAAATAACAAGACAGTAGTACAAAGAGAAAAACTAAATATATCTATCAACTAGAGCTGGCCCTAAGTATTCAGGTATTCAGATATTTGTTTGTTGGGTTCAGTTTCTAATTTTGAGATTCAGATGTATTCAGAAATGTGGTTATCAATAAACGCAACACTCCATCACATTCGTGCTCTCCAGCAGTAAAAACAGTGCTCGCCCCAGTTCACCCAATTCAGGCTCATCAACATAAGAGTCTTTGTGCAAATGAAGCCCAAAACTCAGTCATATTAAATGCTAAAACAACACACAACGAAGCTAGGAGACAACCAGTTTATTTTGTCAGCTTTGTGCCTAAAATTAGAGCACTTCTGCTCAAACTGCAGGGTGACCAGATCTGAGATGGTGAAAAAGAGGACACGTCTCCGGAAGGGGAGGGGGTTGTGCTTTTAGGTCCTTTATTTGCTACACATGGGAATTTCTTTTTTAATTCTTCAGAGAACTTACATTTACGTTTCGGCATAGCTGCTCGAGATGAGGGTAGGTACATGAGCTTTGCCTAATGTAAACAAGGACTACTGACATGCAGACTGACCAATTAAATGTTAGCGACCAATAACAATAGCTCTACAGTCGGACCGTGCAATCTGAAGATTTTAGGCTACTTCACCACGCCCCCTTCTCACTCAAGCGAACCAATCGGAGTAGGGGAGGGCGGGACTAGTTTGTGAACAAAACGCTTCTCGAAATTCTATGTAAGCTCTAGAAAAACAAAATCCCAGATGTTTGTGACATTTTTTTTAAGTCTAAAAAAGAGGATATGTCCGGGTAAAAGAGGATGTCCGGTCACCCTACTCTGTGACCTTAGTTAGAGAGCTAGTTAGCAAGGATAGGTAGCGAGCGAAGCCATGCTGTGAGCCACGGCACAGCCTGGAGAGAGGGATATTAAAGAAAGGCTTGGAGCAAATTTTGTAACAATATAAAACACCCCACTCCCTGAGCATTCACTGAATATCCCAGCTCCTAAGCCATAAAAGTGGTATTCGGGACAGCCCTAATATCGACAGTGTACAGTTACTAGTTTTTTGCTGAATGTAACTCATAAACATAAATTGTAGTCTGTGTAAAAGTTATGGCACAATTTCTATGCTATGTTTAAAAAGTAAAATTAGCAGAGAAGCCTTTCATTTTGTTCCCTACAGAGGGCCACTTAGGAAATCAACAAATCGTCATTTGAGCAGAGGTGTCCAAATTCCAAACTGAGGTGGATTTATGGTCAAGCTGCATTGCTGAAGCACTGCCTGTGGTCAGCCGCAAACAGCCGTCCAAGCACGAAAACCCAATTGAGTTTATGCTATGCAAGAAAACCTGTCTGAGTGAGTTACCTCTGCGAGACCAGTGTGCAGCAAAAGGGAGCCCACTGTCAACATCTATCATTAGTCCTGCCATAAGAGATCAGCTGCGCAGGATCCTCCATCTCCCCATATCTGCATTCACCCAGCCCATCCACATCAATATGCTGCTGCAAAATATTTCAGCTCTATTACAAGCAGAAATTAACTTGCACACATTAACACAATGACAGCTGTGTTCCTCCATAAACAATAACAATAGCCTTTTCATTAGATCGTATAAGCATGTGTGTCACTGGCCATATATGCTATGCTTCTTTATTATGCATGAAGGCACATCTTACTCATTTGAGCATGTACACAGATTAGAGAGAGAGAGAGAGAATAGGAGGAGGAGGAGGAAGAGAGAGAGAAAGAGAACGAGAGAGCGGGTGAGCATGGAAATAGAAATCATGGGGCAGATAGAGTGAGGGGAGTGAAAGATGGAGGACAAAACATTAGAAGGAAGGAGAAAGGGAGAGTAGAAGAATAAAACAGAAAAAAAGTAGTATAAATAAAGTGAGACAACCAAAAGAAAGAAAGGTACAAAGGAAAGAAAAAGGGAAATAAAAGAAAGAGAGGGGTGTCAAGGACAAAGAGAACAGAGTAAGGTAATTGAAAGTGGAAGCAGGAGAGAGGGAGGAAAAAACAGGACAAAAAAGGGACAGAGAAGGGAGAGATAGAGAGAGAGAGAGAGAGAGAGAGAGAGAGAGAGAGAGAGAATTAGAGGGGGAGAGAGATAGAGAGAGAGAGAGAGAGAGAGAGAGAGAGAGAATGAGAGGGGGAGAGAGAGAGAGAGAGGGAGAGAGAGGGCATGCACTAACCAGAAAAAGCCTCTTCGTCCTTTTCCACTCTGAGGTCAGAGTTGACCGTAGGTGCTGCTGCCGGGCTCAGTAAGAGCTGTTCACAGCTCACTTTAACTCAGCTCGCTGCAAAGGCATTCCTGCTGACATCCCCCATACACACACACACACACACTTTTTTCAGAATCACAGATCTATCCCCTGAGGGTATATGTAACCTAGTGTGCTAAAGGTGTCTGCATCCTAAAATGGCTCCATTTCTTAGAGGCCAGAAACAGTTGCAAGATGTCAAAACATCAATGTGATTAGCACATCACTTTAGGAGAAATGTCTAGCATGCTGACAAGGTCATTACCTCTGTCATCTTTTTACAGCTGCTCTGGGACCTGCTGCCCTACCTTTAAACTAGCAGCTTCATCCACTACAAAGCTACTAATGTATTTTCTGAAAGCAATGGTATTATATCAAGGGCAGCTGCTTGTTGTGGCATAAGGGGATAACATTACTGCCTTCTATGCAGAAGAGCTGGGTTTAAACTACTGTTAGGGCAAGCACACACATGCTACACCAATACGTACCCTTGGGTTTAGATTAAAATTCTAACACGCTCTAGGTATATGTGTTTGTCAAATGCTGTAAATGTTAAGGTATTACACTTAGATTATCACTTCTTTTTTGCAGTAACACTTTCTGCTCTTATGAAATGCTTTAGATTAGATGTTAGAACATTACTATGAGGATCTGATGGCAATCAGCCATAAAGAGTAAAATCACAGAATCATCTCAGTGGGGCTTCATCACTCTATTGGACACAGTTCAACTGCTCCACAGCCCAATGTTAGAAGGGCATTATGTTATGTTAGAAGAGGGAATACCCCTCGTCCCAATGCTTGGTCCTGAGCATGGTGACTCATGTGCAGCTGCTCCAGAGCTTATCTTATTTCACGTTTTCTGTAGGCCTGTAGATCTACAGTGGTTGTGGGTGCGCCTCGCCCATTATAAGCAATACAAACCTTTGAACATTAAATTTTCTTTAAAAAAAACCTTTCTGAATCTTTCTGAGCTATTTAGGTTTGGAAGACTTCCCTCTCCTGATGTAGAGCATTTCACTGGACTTTCTGTTGAGGAGCAGCTAGGCCACCTCCGCCCTCTCCCCCTCTGCTGGTGTTTGGGATGTTCCTGTCTGTTCTCTATGGCTGGAATGAGTCAGACTGGGTGAACTGTCCTGTTTAAAAAAGGCCCTCAGTGTTTGGGTCCTCAGGCCCTTCCCCTGCCTGACCTCCTGTCTGAACTTTGGGAGCAGAGAGAGAGAAAGAGAGAGAGTGTGGTTTGTGCTCATTTTCTTATATTTCTAGGACATTTTTTTAATCAGAAGACAAAAGGAGAAGTAACAGTAGACATTGAAAAGTGCCTTGTATCATTGTTTTAAACTAAAAAGGGCAAGAACATTTACTTTCAGTCTAAAGACAAGATTGATGTATAAACAATATACATATCATTGCTGTCCATCATCTTAAGAATAAGTAATGGCACAATTTGCTTAAATTTGTTTGTGAGAGAGAAAGAGATTTATAGTTAGTTATATGTATATATCTCAACTCAAAATCTGCTTTTTTGCTTTCCAACAGGCAAATCTTATACCTCTACCCTAATAGCTCCCAGCATGCACCGCGGGCCCACCTTTTTCAGTATTTGGCTTCACCGTCCTTGTACTACATTTAAGGATCTTGTGATTGTTATGTGCTTTCTGATTTGGCTGGGTTCCTTCTCCTGTCTCAGAAAGGGTTCTCTGTGGCCTTTTGGCTTGGACAGAAGGCAAAGCTATTTATTAAGGTCGGGGACTTTATCTTAGACTCCGTCTCTAACCACGTAACTCTCATTCTGCCACCCCCTGTGGGTATTTGGCTAGGTTAGATTAGTTTAGTGTTTGGCTCGTGTTTTGTTGTGTGCGTTTGTGTGTGCATGAGTTTGGAGGTCATCCTGCTTGCTGTATATCTGACATTACTGTATATTAGGATCCCATTAGTAATATATCTGACATAACTACTATATATTTTACGTTTTCGTTCCACTTTAAATAATAAAGCAGTTACAGAGGTCTGGATGTAAACTGCTGCCCAATTTAACATTTATTTACATTTACATTCATGCATTTAGCAGACACTTTTATCCAAAGCGACTTGCGAAAGAGGATCTAACATTCAGACTACAGCACAATTTATACAAATTACCTTACATTGAGTGCAATATGCCAGGAAGTAATAAGTGCATTAAAGAAAGACTTTCAGTGCAAGAGATAGTCTCGGAAGAGTTGGGTCTTCAAGGATTTCTTGAATGCAGAGAGGGTTTCTGTTGCTCTGATGGTGCTTGGAAGCTCGTTCCACCAGCGTGGTACCAGAGATGAGAATAGCCTCGACTGACCTGTACGGGGGGTTGGCCGTGTTAGTTGGCGCTCCTTTGAGGAACGGAGAGGGCTGGCGCTAACATATGGTTTTAAGAGTCTATTGAGGTAGATGGGAGCAGAACCAGTGAATACTCTGAAGGCCATCATTAGTGATTTAAATTTGATGCGAGCAGTTAAGGGTAGCCAATGCAGCTCAACTAATAGGGGCGTGACATGTGCTCTTTTAGGCTGGTTGAAAACCAGGCGTGCTGCAGCATTCTGGATCATCTGTAGTGGTCTCACAGCACAGGCCGGAAGACCTGTCAGGAGGGCGTTGCAATAGTCAAGACGGGAGATTACAAACGTCTGAACAAGGAGCTGTGTTGCATGTTGAGTTAGGTATGGCCTAATCTTCCTTATGTTCAATAGGGAGAAGCGGCACGATCGAGCTACAGCGGTAACGTGATCTGCGAAGGTCAGCTGGTCATCAACCATGACACCCAGGTTTCTTACAACCTTGGTGGGAGCCACTGATAGGGACTCTAGCTTGATGCTGATGTTGTGGAGAATAGCTTGCTTGGCTGGGAGGACCAGCAGTTCAGTTTTGGATAAATTCAATTGGAGGTGATGTTCCTTCATCCATGTAGATACGTCAGAGAGACAGTCAGAGATTTGAGTTGCCACTGAAGTGTCACCTGGAGGAAAGGAAAAGAAGGTGAAAAGAAGCTGTAAGCTGGAGAATAAAAAAGCTAAGTTGGCTTCTTATTCTCTCTTTCCATCTTAAAAACTGTAGCTGTTGTGTTGGTTCATCTACTTGTGTTAATGTTTCTGTTTGGTGGAGTTAAATTGAAGTGCTACAACACGTTTTCTTATCGCCACTCACTCGACCTAAAAATCTCCTGTTGAGCTTGTGTTTACGTGTGACGCATTCAGTGTGCTCTCTCCTGATTGACGACACAATCCAGTGGTGGCAATCTTTTGAGAGCTCCTGAACACAACACAACCCATCATGCACTGCACTCGCAATTGAAAAGAAAACGATCCATTGAGGCAAAGTAAGGGCAGTTCGACTTCGATGAAAATATTTTCACACATTTTGTTACCTTCCATAGAGCACAATGAACAATTATAATAGTAATGTAAATAAATAATGGTAATAGGGGGTCAATTTTAAGTATGTTACTTTGGCGCAACAACATAGTAGAGCAGCGCGGTGTATCGCGTTTACAAAGCAGTTACACAGCTCCAAGTACATGGAGGTTGTGGGTTCGAGTCCCGCTCTGGGTTACTGTCTGTGAGGAGTTGATGTGTTCTCCCCATGTCCACGTGGGTTTCCTCCGGGTGCTCCAGTTTCCTCCCACAGTCCAAAAACACACGTTGGTAGGTGGATTGGTGACTCAAAGTGTCAATCGGTGTGAGTGAATGCGTGAGTGTGTGTGTTGCCCTGTAAAGGACTGGTGCCCCCTCCAGGGTGTGTTCCCAGTGTGTGGACCCACCGCGACCCTGAACTGGATAAGCAGTTACAGATAATGAATGAACATGCATTAGTGGTAATAAATTGAAAATGTGCTTTTTAACAAAAACAATATGTTTTTATTTTATAGCAAATCATATTTCATGAAAGAATTGATTGAACAACTACATTTAAAGACAATTTTTATTGACAAAATAATGCAGTTAGTATCAGCTGCCCAATTAGGAATGGACGTTACTTTACGTCACTGGCAGCTGTGCGCGCATTGTGGTGGCAGTAGAACAACACAAACAAGTGGAGGGAAACGGGCGAGATACACAAAAACGGACAAAATATTCCGTGTTGTGCTGTTGAAATGGAATGGAAAAGCAAATTATCTTCATTTTATAGAATACCATCGTCGAAGACGCCCTTTGAGGCAAAACGCAGACGTTTAAAGCTATTAAACGACAGACAGGACTGATGAAAGCATCCAAAATTCTCGCCTCTGCACACATCTGTACACATTTCATATCAGGCAATGGTTCTCGCCACTGTTTATCACACAGCAAAATCAATAATGTACTTAATAACAACAAATTAGTGGAAGCAGCAAACACAAAGCTTGCTTTCTCAGCTATTTCATAATGGTATACCATAGGCAGTACGTCCGTAAAACACACAATAAATATGCGTCAAATCTTGGTTTTCAATGTCCTGGACATTGTAGGCACTGAGGGATTTTATGCCTTGATTGTAACTTTGGCCATTACCTTGGTTCCTTGACCCACTTACCCGACAGTGAGTGTGGGTCAGGAAACCTCACTCCATTTAGCTTATTAGTGTAGGCCAGCCTCTTTTTTACTCTAAAGCTAATAAAATAACTGGAGAAAGCATCCGGATTAGCCGTATTCCCATTTTCTACACTTGACACCGCTGCTCACTGTGACGTTCTGCCACCAATTAAGCTCCGCCCACAAACCACGTCATTTCTGTTTGCAAACAAAATATGGTCTCTTATGCTCAAAGAAAAAAATCGGGCAGCAACGCAAATGGTAGCGACAGACTCCAGCTCTACACACTCTTGCTTGGTGCATTCTTAACCTGATTTCGTTTTAAAGTGACACGCCCCTAAAGCGGCCAGCAGATGGCGAATGAAGCCCTTCGCTTCGCCGTCGCTCCACTGCAGTGTGAATGCAGCGTTAGTGTGAGCAACCGTCCACATCCCGTTCGTGCTGTTTAAGCAAGGAACAGTTCACTTTATTTTTAAAATGAAGAACTCCATAGGCCTTTGTAAGGGACTGGTGGCAACCCTAAAAGTTTGTGTATGCGTGTGAATGTCAGGATGGCATTCAAATGTGTGTGTCATTCAGGATGGCATCCAATAAAATAGTAGTGTATTATAGTAAGAAAACTGCATATATCAAATTGCAGAGACAGGTACCAGCAGAGAAGTATTTTAAGTGTCTCTACCAATGTTGAGATCAAATCTACGCTCTTGGTAGAGACAGACAGACTGGGTGCTAGTACATCACAGGGTAACACACACACGCATAAACACAGAGAACACCCCAAACTATTTACAGAGTGTTCATAGGTGAATATTGAACCCAGGAGCCCAAGAATCTCTTGTCACAAAGGTGGGATTCAACACGTGTGCAGAGCACAGTGGACTAACAGTACATTGCTTTCATCTTTGCACATGACTGCATAATGTAATAAATATCTAATATGTGTATAATGCTCATATGGGCCCACAGCCTTATGTTGTATAAAAATAAGTTTATGTCTCTGTGTGTATGTGCTTGGAGAGCTGGGCATAAATATGAGCTGCCCTAGATTTACAGCATGCCAAACAACACCACTCCCTGTGTGTGAGCAGTGTGCTCTGAACCATACACTCCCTCAGAACTTCTGCACGTCCTTCATTTCACACAAAACACTTATCTCTCTCTCTTTATCTCTCCCTCTCTCACACACTTTCTTTCCCTTTCCTTGTTGTCTCTCTCTCTCCTCTTTCACACACTTTTTTCCTTGTCCTTGCACTCTCTCTCTCTCTCTCTCTCTCTCTCTCTCTCTCTCTCCTCTTTCACACACTTTTTTCCTTGTCCTTGCACTCTCTCTCTCTCTCTCTCTCTCTCTCTCTCTCTCTCTCTCTCTCTCTCTCTCCTCTTTCACACACTTTTTTCCTTGTCCTTGCAATTTTGCTCTCTCTCTCTCTCTCTCTCTCTCTCTCTCTCCCTCTGTCTCTCTCTCTCCCTATCTCTCTCTCTCTCTCTCCCTCTGTCTCTCTCTCTCTCCCTCCATCTCTCTCTCTCTCTCTCTTCCTCTCTCTCTCTCTCTCTCTCTCTCTCTCTCTCTCTTCCTTCCCCTCTCTCTCTCTCTCTCTCTCTCTCTCATGTGGATGCACTACATTTGAAGCAGCTATAGCAAGGTTATGAGATGTGCTTTATGTTTAAAATTGCTGTCCTAGGACTTTTACAGTTTCTGTATTCTCCACTCAGAAGTGAAGGGACTTTCATGATGTATAGCTCAGAGAGAGAGAGAGAAAGTGAAAAAAGATATTCTTTTTTTCCTTTGCTTTTGAGAATCTGCTCCCATGAAAGGCAGGAGTTGAATATTCATGAGGACCCTTAGGGGTGGATCTCTGCCTCGCTGCTGCGTGTCTGAAAACTAAAAATAAAAAAGCAAAAGAGAAAAAAAAACAATGATAAAATGTGGTAGGATTCAGCCCGTGTGAACCCTCTGCCAGCCACAGTGGTGTCTGAACACACACTGACATGTGGAATCACGTCCCACATGCCCACTCTTCCACATCTGCACCTGAGCATCAGGGACGCAATACAAATCATCCAGCCATTTGATCTCAATACAGCAGTACACCGTCTCTTTAATACATCACCTGCGTTACATCGCTCAAATATTGCCCATATTCTCTGTATGTAATACTTACAGAAGGATTGAGGGATTATCGGATGTCAATTCACGTGGTCTTAACTGCCATTCCTCAAAATGTATGATACACTGATCAGCCACAACATATAGGTGACTAGTTTTAAATTATAGAATGTAGTCAACAGGCTTTTTCCTCTGCATGTTTTGCTATCCCCTTCTCTTCCTGTTTCCTGGTTGTGGCTGCACTGTTGTGCTGTTGTCTACCCTGGACTGTGTGCCAGTCCATCTCAGAGCATGATCACGCTCCCCATTCACTCACAGGACACTTCTGAATTGCCAGTCCACCTACAAATGATTGCCTTTGGACTGTAGGAGGAAACCAGTGCTCCAGGAATAAACCCATGCAGACACAGAGGATACGCTCAACTCCTCACACACAGTGACTCACAACCCCAGAACACCAGTGCTCTATGACAGTGACACTACCTGTGGCACCTTCATGCCACTCTGCTCCCCAGTTCATACCTTCTATAAGGAAAAGTAGTCTGTTTGTCATTGTTCATGTTATGTCAAAAAAATATGTGGGAGAAGTACTTGAGGCAAACAAAATCTGTCTGTTTAATAGGAGATAAAGAGAGTTTGAAAATGGTCATGTTAAATGTTTATGACTTTCCAGCAAAGACAAATAATAAAATGGAGAATGTAAAGGATGGGCACCTGAAAAGAGTGCGCAGTGTGTCTCACAGCTGAAAGGTCTGAACCAAAAATGAAAGTAAAACAAAAAAAACCCTGTGCACGCAGAGTGGATTCTAAGTGTGTTAGTAAGTCATGTACACCAGGAGGGAGCGCAAAGTTGACGAAGTGCTCTGTGACTGTTTGCCCTCTTTCCGGCTGAATGATTTCATCCCGTGATGAAGGGCATACATGCGTACAGCGACTAAATGTGAAAAGAGCAACAGCCTGTTTGTTTCCACCGTCAATCCCCCTCCCAGTCATTGACTATTAAAGTGCAGGTTCATTGCGGCAAAATCAATAATATATCACTCTATATGTATAAACACAGCCCAGAGAGTGACCCCATCAATATTTCAGCTCTCTGTTGTACTGTCCAAATATCAGACTCTAGCAGGAAGGCATACACACATAACACACACACACACACAGAGTGCAAACAACCCTGCATACACAAGCACTTAACTCTCTCATAGCAGGGCAGAGAAAGTGTGTCTAATGCACACAGTTCTGCGCATCTGTAAGTAGACGGATGAAAAGAGAATGCAAAATGAGTTGTGCTCCAGGCACTTTTGTTTAAATTCAGCAGCCTATGTGTCTGTGTATGTGTGTGTGTGTGTGTGTGTGTGTGTGTGTGTGTGGTGTCTGTGCAGAGGGGAATGAGACGCAGCTTTAACACACTTTGCAAAAGATGAGAAGGAGTAACATCTAACAATGTGGGCACACACTACATTGTGTTAATTTTTCTATCCTCTCTCTCTCTCTCTCTCTCTCTCTCTCTCTGTCTGCTCAGAAACCTCTCTTGCAAAAATCAAGACACACACACAAACACAAACACACACAGTCCAGAATATTGAAGCTCATACCTTCACCTGCTGTACTCATCATACGGATGTTGTAAAAGTTTGAAAAAACTATTTTCATTCATATATTTCCAGTTTTTGAAGTTGTACAAAACTTTTCAAAATTGTTATATACATTTTCAAAAAAATGTACTAACTGCGTATTCATTCATTCATTCATTCATTATCTGTAACCGCTTATACAATTCAGGGTCGCGGTGGGTCCAGAGCCTACCTGGAATCATTGGGCGCAAGGCAGGAATACACCCTGGAGGGCGCACCAGTCCTTCACAGGGCAACACACACACACACACACATTCACTCACACACTCACACCTACGGACACTTTTGATTCGCCAATCCACCCACTAACGTGTGTTTTTGGACTGTGGGAGGAAACCGGAGCACCCGGAGGAAACCCACATAGACACGGGGAGAACACTCCTCACACACAGTCACCCGGAGCGGGAATCGGACCCACAAGCTCCAGGTACCTGGAGCTGTGTGACTGCGACACTACCTGCTGCGCCACCGTGCCGCCCCCTAACTGCGTATTCGCTATAGATAATCTAAAACAAAAACAAAAGACATAAAACAGCAAAAAATATAATTTTGTGTGATGCTCAACTTATCTGGACTGGCGCCCCCTCCACGGTGTGTTCCCACCTTGCGCCCAATGATTCCAGGTAGGCTCTGGAATCATTGGCGACCCTGAACTGGAGAAGCGGTTATAGACAATGAATGAATGAATGAACTTATCATTAATAATAGGTGATATAAAAGAGATGAGAACTTTCTTTTTGCTCCCATTGTAAAGGTATTTGGTGGCCAAGGTTATTCTTTAATTAGTCGACTCTGAGCATTTTCTTTTTGAACACTTCCTTACACTTGTGAAATTGTATAAAGCTGTTGTGCTAAAGACTGCAGCAGTAAGCAGTAAGTCCTATGATAGAAAGTGAAAATATTAACCACTGAGACAATTTGAAATTCGATTAAATCTGCTGCTAAATTCTATTTCATCCATAGAGTCGTGAATATAGAATACAATATTAATAAAACAATATTATTATTAATAAAATTCGGAATATCTTGTGACTTACTTTAGTACTGTGTCAAAGGTTAGTTTGTTTCATTGTGATAACACATTTATATTTATTCATATATTTAGACCATGTGAAGCCGTGATGAAACATACTGTAACATGACATTTTTTATCATTAAAGCCTAAAGTTGCTATATGTTCACCTCATCATGTTGTAGGGCGAAATCATGAAGGTAAGTGAAGGCTGCTAGCATATGTTTCCTTGACTGCGGCTAATTTACCTGCTGATAGGACTTTGTTGTCATAGTACCTCAGGCAAAATTTAAACAAATCCTGCACCCAGCCACAGATTTCAAGGGACTTTTAGTTTCAGAACCGTTCACAGGGAAAATACGTACTGTAAACCAAATGATTAGAACAATCCAAGTACAACATTAGAGGCTGTAACGCACAGTCCGCACTCCAACTTATTGGTGTGTGGTTGTATGGATCAATATCACTATCAGTAAAACAATGGATCACTGGTCTCCCTGCTGAGTTTGTCTTGATATGGAATCTTTAATTTAGTAGTGTCGCAGTCACACAGCTCCAGGGGCCTGGAGGTTGTGGGTTTCTGTGAGGAGTTGGTGTGTTCTCCCTGTGTCCGCGTGGGTTTCCTCCCACAGTCCAAAAACACACGTGACTCAAAAAGTGTCTGTAGGTGTGTGTCTGTGCGTGTGTGTTGCCTTTTGAAGAACTGGCGTCCCCTCCAGGGTGTATTCCCGCCTTGCGCCCAATGATTCCAGGTAGGCTCTGGACCCAGATAATGAATTAGCTTTCTTCATGCTTTACCCATTTTAGTACTGTCATTACTGCTTGAGAATCAAAATGATGAAAGGTATTCATTAATTAATAAGGTATATTAGTGATGTCATGGGCATAAATAAATATATAAATTCATTCATTCATTATCTTATCCAGTTCAGGGTCAGTCCAGAGCCTACCTGGAATGATTGGGCACAAGGCGGGAATAAACCCTGGAGGGGCCACCAGTCCTTCACAGGGAAACACACACACACACACATTCACCTACGGACACTTTTGAGTTGCCAATCCACCAACCAATGTGTGTTTTTGGACTGTGGGAGGAAACCGGAGCACCCGGAGGAAACCCATGCAGACACAGGGAGAACACACCAACTCCTCACAGACAGTCACCCGGAGCAGGAATCGAACCCACAACCTCCAGGCCCCTGGAGCTGTGTGACTGCAACACTACCTGCTGCGCTACTGTGCCGCCCTAAATATATAAATAAATAAATAAATAAATAAATAAATAAAAGATTCCTACTGTGATTTGACCCATTCTCTTCTTCATGGTTTGAAGTTTGTGGAACTGGAAGTGGTTTAAATAAAAAGTACAGTGCAGCACCATTCCTGCTCTTCAGAAGACAGATTTGTGTGATTGTTGGTCACTTATGAACTTTATTCATTAGACAAGCACAGTGAATTAATACACTCGGTGAAATTAACAAAACATTTAAGACACTTAGAATGCCTTGAGAAGCAAGGTCGACAAAATCATTACAAGGAACATTTTTGTATGAATCAGCCAAGGGATGTGTGTATAATGTCTGTAATATAAATTTTGCAGTCGTGTGGCATCCAATGGAGTGGGGAGATTTAATTTAATTAATTTATCAAACGATTCAATAATTGATATGTAAAAAAAAATGCTAACGGGGCTAGACATCACACTATACATGATTAAACAGGTAAAAAAAAAACTAAATGTCTTCTTTAAGGTTTTATTTATGTATTTTCAATAAAAACTCAATAAGTATTTGTCTTTATTACAGCTTTGATTCTCTTTGGGAGATTTTCTATTCTAAACATGTCCAGTTCCTCATTAAGAGGTGATTCCCTTTTTCTGCTTCTCACAATTAAATGATCCTGAATTCACATGCAATGCTGGGCTTTAACAAAAAATAAATTATCCTTTTGGTCTCTTTCCAAACCCTTTCCAGAAAGAATGGAGAGGGGATCTGCAACAACGCTTAAATCTGGGGTTAATTTTCTAATTTCTTTAAAATATAGAAGACCTTATCTGATGGTAAGTGTTTGGGGGTCTACCAGGGCTTGCATGGTAGTTAGGAGTCCCTTTTTGGGTGTAACCCCCCACACACACACCCCAACAACCATTACAACCACCACCATCACCTCACTCACATGCATAAACTCATAGACACACACACACAGCTCTACACAGGCCTATTGAGTCTCAGTGCTGAGAGATCAGAGGGTTGTATCAGAGCCGTTTTCTTCTGTGCATTAATGTGCTGTTGCTCCTCTCTGTGTTCCACTGCAGTGAGTAAACAAAGAAACACTAATGCACCGGCATGTGCTTCCAAAATTCCTCCAGGATCATTTCAGATTCCTGGAACAAAACAAACAAACTGTGAGCTGTTCTCCTCTGCTGTTGTGTCATGAGGCACAGTGGCTGACAATGTGTCATGCAGCGATGACGAGAGAAATGAGCGCTATGGGTTATTCTCCCCACTGTGAGATCAGTGATTGAGGTGGCCTTTCTATCAGCAGATACGATGTGCGGTAATGTCATAGTGGTCGCGCATTTGAAAGTGCTCCTGATTTGACTGACGGGTCATGGGCGGGGTGTTGCTGATGAGGTGAGCTGATTATTGCCGTGGCAACCTCGCCTCCTATTCTGCATCCTCATTGTGTTTCTGATGAAGCTGCAGCCTGGTGTAGGACAAGCCCTGTAATGCAACAGTTAAGCAGCTAAATTTCCTGTGACACATCTAAGCAATACACACTGAATATGCATTTAAGTCATTCAGAATACAGTTGTTTGTCCATAGCGCGGAAAACATTTTAGATGCAGGTTACAGTATACACAAGTGCATAGCAGAAAAAAAGCCCAAAACACTGTTAACTGCTGAAGATGAATTCTCTTTTGATTTATTCATTATCATTATGCTTTTATGAACCACGGTTACCATAGTTATGAATCTGATCCAAGAGCACCACCATGTGGATAGTGTTCAGTAACAGCTCTATAGAGAATATGTGTAAAGGGTAATTCAACACACTAGGCTTTAATATGTTAAAAAAAGAATGAAACACTTTTGATAATAAATAAAAAGACTTTATTATTTCCCTGCAACATCAAATTTACATGCATAGTGGTTCATGGGGTATGTTACAATGTCTGAAAATGGAATAAAGTAACAGTAATAAGTGCAAATGTTTTCATTTTAAGAGTTTTTTCTCATCCGTCAAACAGAATTAATCACTGCTGATCGTTTAAAGTCAATTACGTTTGTTTTTTAGAATGAATGTTTTGCAATGAAAAGGGAGATGCTTTGCGTTTGTTTGATTCAGTATTACACCATCTCCACATGAATAAAATATATAGCTGAATTTTCCATATAGTATTATTTTGGATGTATTTTCTTTCATTGTGTAACAATCACAACAATCGTTTGTCAGTGGAACAAAACCTTAGAAATCTAGTTTTGTCACTGCCTTTTAAAACTATGCTCAAATTACATGATGAATGGACCTTTAAAAATATGATTAGAATGTTTTCCTTCACCAGTAAAGTTGCCATTGTGGAAATACAAGGTTTCATTATAACAGCAGTATTGTTTGCTTGGTTTGCACCTTTAATACTGCAATATACTGAACATTAATAGTTCAGTTAGGACTGGTGTGTTCTTCATACAGTACTTTAAGCTGGAGACATATTTGACTATTTGGGGTTTCAATAATTACAGCCAGCAGGTGTAGTTATGTACATTAATATATATCTATAAAGGTCTGACTTAGATAGTGGCTTTTCACATTTTGTATTTAAGTAGTCATTTAAAGCCATGACATTTTTTTGAATCACTGCCGAGCAATGGACGTCCTTAGGTTTGGTTAAGAATAAACCAAAAGTAGCATGAGGTTAAGTTCATAATCAGCTGTTTGTTTTGTTTTTACTGGAGGAATGAGCTTATATTAATAAACAGTATGGGAAATTCTCAACTTGCTGTTCAGCAGTTTGATGGTAAACAAAACTTTTAACTCATTTCTCTATTCACAGATCATCGTGTCTACTGAAAATTTAATTGTGCAATTACATTACAGTTGAACTAGTTAACACATACCTCTCTTGGTAAGTACAAGTTAAAGTAATGTGTTGCAGGGGGAGCGGGAATCCACTGTTCCCTGATGTATTTCATTAGCCAAGACATGTTTCGTGTTCAAATTTAGTTGCGAGGTTAGTGCTGCCGCGAAACACTAGATTTTCATAAATACAACCTTATGTGTTCTTTCAAACCTCTCAAACTACATCCATGTCTTCATTAGACCTCACAGACTTGCCGAAGTAGGACAGAATCAATTACTGAACAATAAACATGAACAAAATGCCCCACTGTAGCTGAATGCGGCTGGTTAACTTGCTGAGTTAATCTATACAATGTAGTTTCTCATCCTCTCCCAAGGTCACTGGGAGATGATCTAAGCAGCAGCTATGGACCACTTCACTAGAAGTGATAAAAAGAATATAAACAACCATTTAAAGCAGGATAACAAAGCTCACACTATGTAACCTTCCTTATTGGTGCTTCAGAATCTTTCATGCATGAAAAACATACTGTAGCAACATAGAATATCTTTTTTTCCCCATTTATTTTTGTACTACACACCCTTCATGCAAGACTACTGAAATATTTAACCTAGAGGTGTGTGTGTAAAGTCCTTTATGATCATCAGCACTGGCTGATAGAAGAAAAAAGAAACGGTTGCTAATAAATAATGCATTCTGTGATTCAAAATTCAATGCAGTAGGAAGACATAGTAGGCTAGTATCAGAAAGTTTAAATTAAAAACACTAATATCCACCTGTAAGAAGTGCGACATTCACAGTTAAAGAAAGGGCTTCCATACAGAGGTCCATGTACATTAAGAAAACAATGCTGTAAAACTAGCATAACCCTGCAACCCTCTACAGAATGTACACAGTGCTGGAGAGGTGGTCAACAATAAATACAGCTAATAATGTACATGAAATAAAACCAATGCCATAGCTATTTGTATGTAAATTATGCTAATAACAATACCAATTCCTACATTTGTAAATATGTTTGAAATTTGACTGCCAGATTAAAAGGTTCCAGACAATATTTCAATATTTCTGATGGCCTAATTATTGTCATGCACAATTAAATAGTAGAGCTTAAGAAAACACAGCAAGAAGACATTTTATCACTCTTCTCAAATGAACACTTACAGCAAGTATAAAATGACCTGCTATGTTATGTTAAAGGCAGCGAACCACAAAAACATGACGTCAGGCTGCTTCTCAAATTACAACAGAAATCATCCATATGATGCAACATGTTTAACTTGTGCATGCGCTTAGATATTTCTAGTCATGGATATTCAAGATACATTAAATCTTTGGTCCTGCTATCTAGTATTATTACTACATCTGAGACCTTGATATACATGGTGAAAAAACATATGCTCATATTTGAACGGGAACCGCTGCGTTTCTATCATTTATGCACTTGCAGTGTCATTTCAAAAAAAACTTTAAATATATGCTTAATGCTGGCAGGCAATTCAGTAAAGACAAACAGCCAAGCTTCATTTTTTTTCTGACCAAAATTAGTTGACGTTTAACTTTAAAAGAAATAAACTGACACATTTCTCATGATAAAATGATAAGATCTGACATATTGTGTCATCTTATTGCAGTTTAGAGCTCATGATTTCTATTACAGTATGTGGAAAGCTCTACTGGAAACAAAGGCCACATGTTTTCTGGCATAAAAGTGTACCATCAAGGCACACACACACTCACCCGAATGCCCTCACAACCCTGAACGGTCCAAGCTCAAACCACTGCCACAACGAATGAATAGAATACTACACACTACATGCATGAGTCACATGTAGCATCCACAGAAACACATGCTGAGATCTAGTGTACAAATAAAGCCAAAAGTGCTGAAAAATACTGGAGAATTGAACATTTGCCCTTTACATTTTGAAAAGTTTCCATGACGAATGGCCTGAAATGACTTGGACTTGTTCCATTAAAAACTGGAAAATTGTTTTCTTTATGTGAAAAGATATTTTCTGCTCAGAGAAAAGGTCAAAAACATTTCATTTTAAGGAACACGTACTGAAGTCAACTTAGGTCTTTTCTTTGCTCCGTAAGTCCATTACTAAACATGCAAAAAAGGAACATTTATGTATGAAATGAAATTAAACATCCTGTTTTAACCTGTTAGTTGGTAGATACCGTCAAATGAGCCCAAGAAAATAAATAAATTAATAAATAAATAAATGTATGTTTTTGAATGTAACATTATTTCTGGATGGTGAGGCAATGCCCTACTAAATTAACCTCTGACATATGGCCTGGCATTTGCAGTAATTATCATTATCATAGGTGAAGTTTCCTTGTTCCTTATTTTGACTATTATGGCCCACTTTGAAGTTCTAGCTTCAAATGCCATGGTCAAGCCAATACAAAGCAGTAATAATAACACAAGTCAAAATATTTGTGGCTCATTAATGTCTAAAGGAGTGAATTCCAAAAGTCTTGACTCTATTTACAACCAAAAGTAATTAGATGCTGACAATTATACACTAAAAATGTGAATTTAAATAAAAATGTATTCTCAATAATTTCCCAAAATAAAGACACCTTCACAAAGTGCATTATGATATCTAATAATGCAATGGATATTTCTTAATGCATAAGTGAAAAAAAGCTTTTAAAAGTGCCTAATTGGTGCTTTACTGAACAAACCACAAGACCAATAAACCCCCAATATGTCTTCATTAAAATATAGTTGCCAAAAGGGTTTGTTTTGACAAGAACTACGTGTTCACCCTCAATGGCCCCAGTCGCACTCACAGAAACACGCTAAATACATACACCTTCAAACACACTAGAAGTACAGGTAGTATGTCCAGTAGAGCAGGTTGATGAAGATGAAGGACAGGGGGAAGGTGAGGCGTGAGTAGTTGTCAATATAGTGTGGGTTTTCCACACGGCAGCAGTTCAGGAAGCAAACAATGCGGCGTGCCACTGATATGGACTTGGAGCAGCCACTCTGGGGCTGGGAGGAAGAAGATGAAGGTTTCTCCTCTTTATTGTCACTGGGCGTGGGGCTACTGGTGCTTCCAGCGCGGGACAGAATCTCCTCCCTCTTACGAGCACGCAAAGCCGCAGAGCTTCCGATAGAGGTGACAATCCCATTCATCTCATCCTCACGCTCCTGCATCTCCTGCCCGTACTGACCACACAGAAATAGAGACATACTTTAATGAAACCCATAACATATTGCACCTGATTTTTCCGTTTCCCCTTGAAGTACATGAGTAGTTAATTTATTTTATTTATTTAGTTAGTTAGGTAGTCAATTAATTCCTGACCATTTCCCAATTTCCCCAAATCAGAATTAAACAAGCTGTTTTTATTACTGTGCGTCCCTGGCTATTCACAATATGTACCCATTTACTACACAGGTGTTCAACAGAACACATGTAGCTTATAGAATCTCCACTGACAACAGAAAGGACTACATACACATAAATAAATGTGTTCATAATAGACATATTACATCTTGTTTGTGTAACTTATTTTCCATATATGGAGTGCATGGAATAGGGCGTGAATCTGTGGCTGTACAGTGTTTAAATGCTAAATTAGTTTAAATGGTTTATTTAGATTTTCACAGCCATCAACTCAACTACAATGGCACTTACAGAGATATTTACTGTATACAGTCCTCAGTATGGATGATAATGATGGTGATGATGATGGTAATAATGGCAATAACACTGTCATCTATAAAAGGCATATTCTGCAACAACCCATGATGAAATAAATTATTTCAATAAAGATGAATGATAATAAATTGCACAAAGACAACAATGACTGTCATTGCCTTACCATATATGCATTGGCAGCATTTGGCTGGTGCAGAGTACAAAAGTGGGCAACAGCATATTCAATCAGAGCTCCGAAGATGAAACTGAAGCAGATCCCCAGGTACACGTCAATTGCTTTGATGAAGCAGTTGGCATTGGGCAGAGAGGTGCGTGCCCCCATCATCAGAGTAGTCATAGTTAGGACTGTGGTCACTCCTTCAGAAAAGCAACAACTTTCAGAAAATATACAGACTAGTTGGAACAAAACAACATTCCACCCAAATGTTTTACATGATTTTTAGAAGGCAAACTATAGTGTAAATCTGATCATGATGCACAGCACACGCATATTTACACACGAATAATTAAGCTTCCTTTCCATATACAGGGGTTAGACAATGAAACTGAAACACCTGTCATTTTAGTGTGGGAGGTTTCATGGCTAAATTGGAGCAGCCTGGTGGCCAATCTTCATTAATTACACAATGCACCAGTAAGACCATGTGCATCCAATGGTTCAAACATTGTATCCTGAAGGCGGTGCCATGTATCAGGACGACAATGCACCAATACACACAGCAAGACTGGTAAAAGATTGGTTTGATGAACATGAAAGTGAAGTTGAACATCTCCCATGGCCTGCACAGTCACCAGATCTAAATATTATTGTGCCACTTTGGGGTGTTTTGGAGGAGCGAGTCAGGAAACGTTTTCCTCCACCAGCATCACGTAGTGGCCTGGCCACTATCCTGCAGGAAGAATGGCTTAAAATCCCTCTGACCACTGTGCAGGACTTGTATATGTCATTCCCAAGACAAACTAACGCTGTATTCGCTGCAAAAGGAGACCCTACACCATACTAATAAACTATTGTGGTCTAAAACCAGGTGTTTCAGTTTCATTGTCCAACCCCTGTATATAGACTTAATGGATTGGGTGAACAAAAAAAAAGAGAATAAATTGTTTTGAACGTTCAACTATGTTATGTTCAAACATTAAAAAAAAACCGTGATTCCGAAATTCTTTTTGATTCCATTTTGATCTGAATACGTAAGCACTACAGAGAAGAATTATCTGTTCATACCTATGCAGATACGAGCAGGAACAGAGGACTGACTAATCCAAAATGAGACCCAGGACAGGACCACCAGAGCGCTGGACGGCACATACGTCTCCAGAATAAAGTAAAGAATGCTTCTCCTTAGCTGGAAGTGGAAGATCAGCTTTGGATAATTACCTGTACAAATGGAGCAGTGTTACTCAGGTGATAAAAATATAAGTGACAGTATTCATTTTAAATTTATTTTGTTTGAGGCACGTTTTTGAAATTAAACATACTTTGAAAGGAACACTAGGTGAGATTTCATTTTTAAAGCACTGTACTGAAATCAACAGGGAGGACAGTGGTGTAGTTTCCTACCCTCCTCAGAAAGGTACACAGTGAGGTTACTGCAGTGCTGAGCCCAGAGTATCTCCCTATTATAGGGCAATGAAGTATCAAAATGATTTTGAAGGTAAAAATATAACTTAGTGTTCCTTTAATGCAAAGTATATTGGGTTTTTTGCATGTGTACGTTTCATTATCTATTCAGTTTTTTTTTTTTGTGTACATACCAGTCTCATAGACGGCTTCAGACTCTGAGGTGTAATAGTCCTCTAGGGTGTACTGGGCCAGCTGGAGAGTATCTAGTCCACTAACTGACTGGTTCCCTCGAGTCCAATAAAACACCACATCCTTCACATTATAACCCCCTGAAGGGATGAAACCAAAGTGTCAATTAAAAACTAATTATCATCTCATAATTCTAGCACTGTGAAATTGTCCCGTGATCATGCATTCAGTCATGTTTTATGGCTTTGCCAATGTACTGCAAGATTAAAACACTCAATCAACATTAATGTGAGTTTCATAAGCCAGGCTCATTCGTAACTCAATATTATTTTAAAAAGCCAACAAGAATCATTCACGGCCAGCTTGTACAACTGCATTCCCCCATAGGAGGGCACTGTTTAGTCATCTAATGTCTTTTAGGTATGACTCTAATTGCATGAACCTTTTTGCACACAACGTTTTTGCATTAAAAGAACCACTTTCCTTCAGTGTGCACCCTATAAAACACATCCTATGCAAAAGCTGTTGGCCCCAGTTCCCCCCCCAGGCCAAAGCATATTTTACGAAGAGAAGAGAGCATCCATAATTGATCTGTGAAGAGTGAAGGAACTTTAGCACGCTTGCTTTTTCAGAGCACAGCTCCTTATTTATCTTTTCTGCATATGGAATGTTGCACCCATCAAGTCACAGAGTCCTCCAGAATGTTTGGGTAGGAATGTTTAAAATGCTTGAGTTGCATAAGCACGGCATAAAGAAAACCACTGCCCGGAGCCAAAGAATGTATCACGAGGGTTATTATTTTTTGGAGGTGAGGTGGTGGCAGTGTGTGGGCTGTGCTGATGCCCTATTACCAGTTCTGCTCATATCTGACAGGTGTTCACCCTGTACCACGTGCCAGAGTAACATTTAAGTACAGAATATAGAATAAGCCCTTCTGAAACATTCATGTACGCGAGAATGAGTTAATGTGATTACAAGGGCCTGTGTATGCTTTGACACTTATTTATAGTTGATGTAAATATAGTATATATGTATAGTAAAATGATATGTTCTCGTTGGTCATTCTTTATTTTACCTAATTTAAAAAGCAGTCCATACACGAAGTGGACAAACATATACTTAACTTCTGAAATCCTCAAGGGTACAGTGGTTTGAAAGGTGGTCATGTTTTGCAGCTTAGATTTTTTATTATTATTATTTTTGAATACTTCCTTAATAATAGTTGTAATAATAATAATAATAATAATAATAATAACATACATGAATGTAATTCCATAATATGTGTCCACCAGCAATTACACACAATGACAAGCATTAGCTAAAGTGGTATAAAATCCCCCAGCGCTGGGTTACAGAGCATGAAATCTTGTAATACATTTTTAGGTAGAACTGGAGCAGTGATCCAGAACTAACCATCAGAACCAGTTTTAACTGCAGTATTTGTGGAAAAGTACATATTAAAGGCTAAGCACCACTTAATGGACCTCCATGAATATTTCACATATTCAATTATTCAATATTTATTTTTATTTTAGTTACTGACATATATAAGTATGAATTAAAATGAAAATAGCATGCTTAATTTGCTTTCAAACTGACAATTTTATTAAATTGACCGAAAAACCTGAGCTCGCTACGGAAATTCTTTAACGCAACCGTGTGACGTCACTGGTGGACAACAGCTGAACAAACCGCGGTAAAACACCGTTATGACTGACTGTTATGACAGTATCTAGCTAAATAACCAACATTATTAATGACAATAGCCGAGCAATAAGCTAAACTCAAATTTAGAGGTACCGTTATTCTTGTAAATGTGATCGAAGTCCAACTCGAATTCATCCGACACTATAAACCTCCGTAATGCAGCTACGTAGCCGAGTATAATCTGAGCCACCGAGTTTAGCGAGTCAAGCTAACGTTAACTAACACCAGCTAAAACAGGCGAAGTAAGTGTACTTACCCTGTTTACCTCCATGTTACAGAGGCTCTTGAACACCTTTCGTTGGTTTCCTTACATGCCCATATTGTTGGAAAAGCGCCAGTGAAATGAGCTACAGATAACGGAGTGAGCGGAGGGTCCTTTAAAAGTGCCCGTTTAAAGTTGACAAATGTAGTCTATTTTCTGGATATTTTGGGATCTTTGGGTCATTTGTGCACAGATGTCCCACTGTACATTGAATGATTGCAGCCAAAAACAACACAACTTTTCGTCATTTTGCATTTTAGTGCAACTTCTAGAGTTGTTGTCCACCATCTACGTCACAGGCAAGACGCCTATTAGAGTTTCCGAACATCGTTGGGGGGGGGAGACCAACGGCTTTTAAACCTTATTCCTTGAATTAGTAAGAAATAACATGTTTTCTGACTATCAATAAACACAAGTTAGGAACTCAAATTCCACTGTATTTATTTGTTTGTCACTTTCATAGAGCTGGTGCTTAGCCTTTAATACTGACAACAATGTTCAAAAATAATATTAGAAAGTTAATTACGTATAACTGAAACAATCTGTACTATGCTGTGTCAACTCTAGCACAAAAGCAGTATGTGGGGAATGCCCTTTTTCACACGGGTGGAGAGCCAGTGTGTATTCACTGCAGGTGATAAAGAGAATGTCTCTGACTGAAACTAGAATGAAACACAATAGGGGTAAATTCCCATCAAAACACAACTTAAAATAAGGACATATAAGAGTTTTCCATCATCAAAATGCCAGTGCTCATGCTATAGCTGGTGCTTTATAACTGGTGAACCTTTCACAGACAGACCTCTGTTTCTATTGGTTTGACAGCCCTACTATTACATATATGGATATGAATATTCCCTTACTCACTATTAAAACCATTTTTGATATTACATTTACATGGGTAATACACATTAAGATCGATTTTAAACCCTTAAAAGGTTCTTCACACCCACACAAACAAGCCTGGGTCTTTACGGAACCAAAAATATTTCTTCTACGGCATCACTCAAAGAACCATTTGTAGCATCTTATTTTTAAGATTATGTCAGTCAGTTACAATTAGGTTCAATGAGGTGCTTCTCATCCAAAAGCACATTTTTAAAAGAACATACATCAACAGCAAGGAGGGGGAATTTCCTCGGCAGCATAAATACAATCCTTCTGTAAATTATAGTCAGAGGAGGCTCTCCATTAACTAAAAGCATTTATAAAGCCAGGCTAAATTGGTGTCTGGAGAGTCTTCCCTTTAGATTATTAAGATGATTAATTATGTTCACTTCGCTTAGAAGGGGAGCTAAATACTGAGATGTAAAGAATTATTACACATTGCACTGAGGAGAAAATCTGGAAGGCTTCCACAGTAAAGGATAAAAGTCTTATTTTTGCCTTCTCAAAGCAGTGAGAGTTATAGAAACGCTGCTTGGCGTCTATAGATGAATAATTCATAATTCGAGGCTTACAGCTCTCAAGCTGAAGTGTGCAGGTTTGTTTGTCCATTGGATACTTGGTCAGGTCCATACTGCATGCCACTGTAGTGGTGATTCTGCAGAAAAATACAGAGGGGGTAGGATTTAGAAAGAGATAAACAGGACAGGGAAAAAAACATCGTGAAAAGCGACAGAGAGCAAGGGTAGAAATACACAGAGAGGAGAGAGATAGATCATGGTAGAAAAAGAGAGAAAAAAGAAAGACAGGAATAGATAGAGTGAAAGGAGGGAAAAATTTAGGGGTTATAAAATTTAGAAAGAAAGAAACAGGGCAGGGAGAAAGGCAAGGTTGAAAACGAACAGAAAGCAATAGAGAAAGGCGGGGTGTCTGTCAGCGAGGGAAATAGAAAGATACAGATATTTAGCAATATTGAGAGAGACAGTGTGTGTGTGAGAGAGCGAGAGAGAGAATGGAAGTGGGATTAAGGTAAAATAAGAGATAGGGAAGGAAAAAGCAAGAGAATGTGAGAGCACAGAAAGAGGTATATACAGAGAGAGTGATTGCTGTGTTGGCGAACAGCTCTGTCAGTCACTCCAGTGTTATGGCACTTTCCAGCTTAATCCTGTACACCAGCTGCTCACAGTGTGCCTCGCCTGCCCCTGCCCTGTCCTTCTCTCTCCCCTGCTCATCCTACCTCACTGTCCCTCTACACTGCACTCATCCTCCCTCTCCCTCCACTTCCTCACCATAAATCCCTCTCTCTCTCTCTCTCTCTCTCTCTCTCTCTCTCTCTCTCTCTCTCTCTCTCTCTCTCTCTCTCTTTCTCTCTCTCTCTCTTATCCCCTCCTCTTCCTTACTCATGTTTAATACAACAACAGCCGGGTGAGAGTGACAGGCTGAGAGATGGTGAGAGACGCTGAGAGATGTGTGAAGACCTGAGGGCATAAAGCACTGTTCCATTGGGGAATATCCTGATCAGTCGGTTCTCCACAGTGATGTCATGCAGGAAGGACTTCTTGGAGTCAACGATGAACGTGTCTGGCACCCAGAGGAGCTCTACCAGCCTGCCGTCTAAACTCAGACTCTTATTGCCATCGAAGCACAGACGCTCATCTGTCCACCGCTGCCGCAGGAAGATAGTGGCAGTGTAATCCTGAAAACAACCCATAATCGGCACATATCTGTACACTTAGGACTGTAGTAACATTGAGTGTATTCACAAGCACACAATAATCTGATAATTTCTGAAAATCCGATTTTGGCAATAATCTGTTCAATAAGTTTGCAAGCACTGTGATAATCCGTAATGAGAAAACTCTCCACGAGTCTGTATGAGTCACTCAGTAATCAGGTTTCTGTCGGGGTTAAATTTCTTATTAGCACAGAGTAGCGTTACTGCTTTATTTAAGAGTTTATATTTATTTAAGAGTTTATATGACTCCACATTGCACAAAATTATGTTATTTATCATTATTTCCTGGTTGTAGCACTAAAATGATTTACTCTTTACTGTTTCAGGAAGCACTGTTTTGCTATTTTCCCGACTGAAACCAGCCAATACAGGACTGAATTTGAATGTAAATAGAATTGAATATAATGAGTATTATACCACAGTGAGTTCCGACCCTGCAATGTGATTGGCTGAGAAATGTTCCAGGAGTACCAATTTCACACGATAATAACACTCTGAACGAACCTTCTTCGGGTATCACTCCGCAAAATACATGTAACCTAGCAACAAGGTTAGGACTTTTTCACCCAATGGGGAACAGGTTTATTTTCCATTCGCGCACCTTATTTTGAACAGAGTACAGAGTTATGGTGCAGAGGACTCTGCTTTATATACAATGCTATGTCTATGTGGTTTCTGTGATTGTATTTAACTGGAATCTAGGCGCCTCTTTATTCTCCACTGCCCTCTTTCGCCAGGTCCGCAGCACAGCTTTGGAGCGATACTTTAAAATGCTCACTGTTAAGTTAAACAGAGAGGACTTGGCATCATTTAGTGTATGATATCACTACGATCTGTATCAGCTGTAAACAATGGTTAAACCATGACATTTTATTGACTTGAAGCATTTATCATTACTTCTATTCTGATTTAGACAGGTTTAACATCGCACAAGTTAAAGATCCAGAATTTGTAGAAAAGAGGAATATGTGACGGAATGGAACTATTTTTTCTCACGGATTATTGATGAACAAATTAATTTTCCCAGTCTTCTTTATCTTAAAACTTAATAAAAACGTTATAACACTCTCGTTTATTATTGCGTAATTAAGTAACTATACAATAAATATTTTTTTTATTTTTATTTTTATATTTAATGAAATGTGTGACTATATTACTATTACATTGTTACAGTTTTACTTACGTTCTTTACATTGTATATTTATATATTTAAATTTTATATTTTAACATTTTAATTTATTCGTAACTAACTAGGCAAATTCTTCTGAAGAATTGCTCATTCTTCAAATTTTACATTATAAATTACACATGACAGCAAATATTCTCATTCCTTCAAGACATAATTTTGACATTATTTGAAAATACCAGCTACTGCTTACATTGTGTCAAAAATTGTGGGACTAATGGACAAATAAAAACAGTCAAAAAAAGGACCCTTAAGCACATTTACAGACAAGGTATAAATAAATGAATGATATTAAAGACCAATATTTTTCCCGTTCCCCTGTAATGTTACTGTTTTGGAGAGGATTTTTTCCAACACTAATATACAGTATATAGTACATATCTATAGAGTGCATATGACTTAATTTCCATAGAAGTTGGTTGTTTTGTCCATGAATACTGTGTTAGTATCTCACCATGTTGATTTCTGATATAGTGTCTATGCTGGCAATGTCCAGACTCATTCCAACAGTAACAGGGCCATCTGCAGCAGAGGCAGACAGAAACACGGGGTGAAATATGAACTTCAGAATTAGAGGCAAGTTAAAGAGAAGTCATAGAAAAAAAAAGCTCTAATGCACATGCATTAATATAGTGGACTACATTAGCTCACGCTGCAGGCACTTACACTGAGCCAAACCAATTCTGTATTCTGTCTGCTAGTGCATTTAATACTAACACAGCCTTTAGAGAAAATGAAAGTTTAAAGATCCACTTATGTTGCCTAATTGTGTGAGTAAATGTAAAAGCGTAGGCTTCCATACTGCCGAAGAAAGGCCTCAGGTACTTGTTGTATCCCTTCATCAGTTTCTGAATTGTGGGGGGCAGAACTTCGTCAGCTCCCGATCCTGAGCCCTCTATGATCCTACACACAAACACATACAAATCATAGACACATTCATTACTGCTCTTTCTCACAATTCTGCATTTAAAAACCTGAACACAAGGACGAGTGGATTATACCGTAAAAAATACGGCTGTGGTCATAAATCATTATAGCTGTTATTCATAATAATACACAACCTTGAGGGTTATATTGCTTTTGTGAAACATATTCAATGGATAAAAATGATACTATATTTTCAATACTGGTAAAATATTCTTCAGTTAAAAAGTAGTACCAGCAGCTTACAGTAGAGCCACCACTGCTGTTACCTAGCAACCGGTGCTCAGCAGAATGACACAAGTATAGAGATAGCGTTGTGAAAAGATATAAATGTACAGGTAGAACACTTTCCTAGCTCTTCTGAAACACATTCTGTCATACCATATTCAGACATATCCGGATATATTCTATCAGCACTTGTTAAGTTGCCCAAGCTTTTCGGAACACTAAATCCCATTCAACCTGTTGTATTTTCTACTCTAATTAATTTATACATTTCAATTCCTCAAATGTCACAGTTAAAATGTCTAACTTTGAAACCCAAGGTATTTTGTTTGTGTTTAGGGTTTAAAAAGACTACCGTAGCTAAAATCTAACCCATGATACAGTTCTGAAACACTCAACATGTTTTACAAACAAAATAATAATAATAATAATAATAATAATAATAATAAAAGAAGTCCAGTACCCAGCCTGTAGGGTTGAGTTTTCAGTTTCCAATGCTTTGTTTGAGTCAGGACATGACATGACAAAGGCATTAGAAATAAACAGCATATTCCAAATTGTAGTGAGTTGTTTACTGCAGTTTTTTTTTATTTGACTGAATGCAATTTTAAGGTAGAGTGTGCAAAGCAAACTTGACACCGCAACAGTTGTTACAAAACACATTGTTATTTTGCATAGAGCACAGATCGATTAGATTCACTTTGGTGTAGTTTTGCCCTCAAAAATCAGCATTTTAGAATTCTTTCTGTGCTGCTGTTGACTGTACATGTTCTGAACTTCCCCTGTCTTTCTTCAGTGAAGTAAAAGAGTTTTCATGTCTGCAGTGCAGTGGGTCTATAAGCTTCAGATGAGACTGAGCTTTAGAACAAGCACCCCCCAGAGCACAGTGCCACATGTAAGAAACGCTTACAGTTTAAAGACGCCTGCATGATCTTCCCCACCACAACATCCTTATAAATATTCCAGAGAGAAAAGAAAAGGCAGAAGGGTCTCTGCACAGAATGTGTGTGTGTGTGTGTGTGTGTGTGTGTGTGTGTGTGTGAGTGTGAGAGAGAGAGAGAGAGAGAGAGAGAGAGAGAGGAAGGTGAGGGAGAAAGCCTAGTAAAATGAGTGAGAAAGATTGAACTGTGCATATATGTCTGTTTGTATGAGAGAGACAGAGAGAGACAAAGCAGAGAGAGAGAGAGAGAGAGAGAGAGAGAGAGAGAGAGAGAGAGAGAGAGAGAGAGAGAGAGAGAGACGCACAGACAGAGAGCTGTTGGCAATCCTCTCAACAAGACACATGTGGGGAACATCATCACAGCTTATTGACTGCAGCACAAGCTACCAACTCTCTCTCTCTCTCTCTCTCTCTCTCTCTCTCTGCCTCATGCCAAGCTGCCTCAGCCTCCCCCTCTTTAACCCCCCACCACACACTGTCTTCACCACACACTTGTCAGTTATCTGGAAGAACATACAATCACACTCTCTCTCTCTCTCTCTCTCTCTCTCACACATACACACACACACACACAATTTATTAATAACTGTAACGCTTGAGGGCCACCCAATTAACACAAGAATGGTCATCCTGATTAGTTGAGTAAAGAAACTTGAAATTATTAATGACTCATGCAGCCCAGGAGATATGCAAATGTGCTGTAAAATCAACCCCTATGAAAAAAGAAATACATTTTACGTGTTTCTATATTCAGAAACATAATAAGACTATTAAATATTTCCAATATATTTCTGTTTTGTATTCATCCAGAGGAACCATTCAAATACATTCTTCCTCTGCTCCTTTACAACTAAATAACAGTTGACACTCAGACATTGATATTAATCCAGATTTATTTTTCTCTTTTTTCACCCATTTTCCAGGACCAGTTTATCTACACAGCCCTGCGAAGGACTGGCGCCCCCTCCAGGGTGTGTTCCTGCCTTGCTCCTAGTGATTCCGGGTAGGTTGCATACAATGAATGAATGAATGAGTTTATCTATACAAAAGGCCCCTAATTTACGAGTGTGTGATATTACAAAAAGGTAACACCATACCTAAATATATGTTCAAGGCTTTGTATACAGTTTAGATCATACATTTGAAGGTTTATTCCTCATAAATAGTATTCTGTGCTACTTTAATATGCACCTATACACAACTTGTATAGCCTCCATAGAAAAGCATGAAGTGAAATATGCTCAGGATAAGTTTCACATGAGCTTAAGGTCACCATGCTAAATGCCAAGCATTGTTCAGAGGGGTCAGTGGCCTCCAGCACTGGGCTTTTGTGCAGAGGAACTGCGCTCTGTGATACAGCATTTTTTAATACGTTTAAGATGATTTGGAGTGCCTTCTTTGATGCAGAACATTAACTACAGCAGCATCTGACCTCACTTACATCAAGGGTTAATGCTTTCAGATCCTCACAGATATGTTTTTACATTTAGTCTAAAATATTTCCACATGAGTAGAGGTTGTTAATACAGCAGACTCTTGGGATAACATTTATCACAAACGTTTGGCCATATAATTAATAATATATTAATATAACTCACATATTTTAATTATTACCTATAATATTAATAAACATAGAAAAGCATATTACAACATATCATGATAAAAATAAAACATAGTCATACTGCCCACCCCAAGCCTGAGTCATACTGATACTGTGTCTTTCACGCTTTACCACATTATTATTCTAATTATACTGCTGTTAAAGCAAGGCAGCGACCCATGCAAGCCACCGACTGTGGGTTATATATATATATATATTTCCACAGTGTGCACGTATTCATTTTCTCCATCACAAACAAGACATCTAAAAGTATACACTTTTATATATAGCAGGAGCGAACGCCTGGTGGAAACGGGCTTTCTAAATTATGCATTAATTTGTTTCCAGCAGTAACTCTACAGCTAGAATCTAAAAATATCTAAAAAAATAAATAAATAACTAATTACTGTGTGTTTGTGTAGGCAAATCTAGACACAGGGAGGATTTCTGTGAGATTAACTCAGCCACTAGACTCAGCTGCACATAGAGTTGGCACCCCATTGGGTTTACCATCTCACAGAACATTGCAAAACTTATCTGTGCAAAGGTACACCTAAGATGCATGAAATGAAGGTTGTAGTTTCGTCATTTGATTTCTAAACTGCTGAGGACTAAAAGTGAAACCTGATTTACTTACTTACTTACTTACCTTATTTAATTATTCCCTGTAGTGCAAAATATCCAACAATATTTGCAGACAACCTCAAAATTAATGAATTCAGCTATTTTAAGGTGTTCCTTAAAGGCGTTCAGCTACACATACACTGCTTGAATAATGTGCATAGAAAAGCATGAAATTCAATGTTGTGTTGGCTAGTGATGTATAAAGCCCCCCAGCATTAGGATGTGGTGCATTAAACTGCATTGTCAGCATGAAGTGCCATCCAATACCTTTGGGATGAGTAAAGATTGGTGTGATTCAAACCTTATTATTCAACATCAAAACATGAACTTACCAATGCTTTAGTGGCTAAATGCATTCGAATAGTCACCAACATGTTTTACAATATAGTGTTATAGTTTTCCTATGAAAAGAGCACAGGATGTTTGCTGGTTCAGGCCATCTGTCAATTCATCACAAAACGTTACTGTCATTGCCTTCCTTCTGTTACTTTATAACAAATCTGTAATAGCAAAGTACAAACATGTTTCCAGAATATATATATTTTTTTTGTAAAATGCCATAAAAACAAGACATTTTAAATTACTTAAGTATAAAGTAAATATGCCCCATTGTTTTCACTGATCAATATAATTGTATATTGTAGATTAAAAAACAAATTTAGAATTTAATGCCTTCAACACACTCCATAAACCAGAGATAAAGGCCCATTTACCGCTGCATTACATCTTGCCACTCTCCAAAGGAAAATGTGAATGAAATAACTGTTGACTTTTCATTTATTACATCATTTGAACACAGCAAACGATGAATGGGCCAATAAAAATGCTTCCTAACCCTAATTACCTGGAATAAAACCATTTTCATTGACTTCCTTTAAAAAAGTTAAGGTTTTTTCCTTCTCCTATAAAATAGCTCGTTTGGAGATATATATTTTTAAGATATACCTAAAGTGGTACTGGACTGTGACAGTTTGCTTTGCTTTTAATTACACTGTTTAACTGTTTGGGAACTAAGAATATTGTTGCTGTTTTGGAAGTGTCATTTTTGCCCATTCTCTTTTGTCATACTTCAGCTGCTTGCTGTTTGTGATTGTTGTCTGATTCTCCTCTTCATACTGTAATTTTTCTTCCTCTATATAGACATATAAGACAGGTATGGACTGAAGGCAGGCCTATCAAGCATTACGAAGTCACACTATTGCAGCATGTGCAGAATGTGGCCTGGCATATATACTTGGACTTTCCATTTATACTTCTTATATTTACCTGCTTATTGTAGAATAGTCCAAAATGGGGTAATGTGTATATTTTATAAACTTTTAATTTTCATTTAAATTTAAAGTCAGTGAAAACATCTTGTCTTTTTTAACTGCAATGTACAAAATGACCCAACAGGAAAAACTAATAATTTATTTTACATTTAAGTAAAACTAAAATAGCTACGGGGCGGCGCAGCAGGTAGTGTTGCAGTCACACAACTTCAGGGACCGGAGGTTGTTGTGGGTTCGAATCCCACTTCAGGTGACTGTCTGTGAGGAGTTTGGTGTGTTCTTGGTCCAAAAACACACGTTGGTAGGTGGATTGGTGACCACACCAACTCCTCACAGACAGTCATCCGGAGCAGGACTCAAACCCACAACCTCCAGGCCCCTGGTGCTGTGTGACTGCGACACTAGCTGCTGCGCCACCGTGCTGCAATTGAAAAGATTAATTACTATTAATATAATGTAACCTGATCACACAATAACGTGTTACATATCTTTTTACAGACATTATAGTAACATTGCTGCAATGCATTACATTAGACCCCCACTTTGTTTAATAAGTACAATTTTGCATTTAAGCAACAATCACCAAATGTACGTACACTGAGAATTTGTGTTAATGTGATATATTTTATTGATATAAAAAAGAAATCACCTAAATTCAATTCATGACTTTTTAATCAGTGTGTAGTTTGTAAGGCCTCTCTGAAGAGAGTACAGCTGCCTGCTTTCTACCTATCCTCTGAGGACACAGCACTTCAAAGGATCACTAGGGTTTCATCGGCCATCAAAAAGGAGGCTCTCTGCTTGCTGCCCATTGCATTGGCAAAGGGAATTGTGGGTAATTGGTCACTGAGTTGAGCTGACAAGAATGCTGGCTAGAAACAGATTGTGTCTGCAAGCTGCATCCATTGACAATCATTCATCTCATCTGCATGGGCATCTGACAAAATAGCTTCACACATTCACACATATAAACACGCCCCGAATCAGCTCACTCCTCGCTCCTGTCAAGACTGATAGATAATACTCCCCGTAGAGGCAATGACATTCATTTAAATAAATTAATCTCTCATTCATCTAATTAGTCATCTTTTGGTGCATCAGCTTCTATGAATGCTAATCCCAGAAAGCATTTTCTGGTCGAGACCTAAAAGATATCATATTTGGTGAGACTGCAACACATTTAAATGAATTATTTTCTCATTTACTGCCTTCATCTACCACTGATGCGTCTGCTACTGAGTGCTGATCCCAAAATGTTACAGCATCAACAGGGAGCAGTACATGAATTTGATCTGAGGCTCATTAGGCAGAATAGGGAAAAGCCCAAAAACAACTGAAAGCACTGGGACTTTTCCTGTGTTCTGCACTGATTCTCACAATCTCCAGAGTCAAACTGAACAGAAGATAAGGTTCCAACACACTACGAATCATTCAGACAGGGCTTTGAAAACTCATACTTATCTCTTCTCTTTCTCTTTCCATTCAGTTGACTTTGAGCCAACAGCAGCTCTAAATCGAGCCTGTGTCTCTGGTGTTTAGACTGACGTATGTGCATATGTGTGTGTGTGTGTGTGTGTGGCTGCAGCTTTCTCTTTGCGGGCTAGTTTGCCTCTTGCCTCAGAGGCAGCTCAGCTCTAAAAACAGGCTGGCTGTGCCTCCAGCTCATATTATACAAACCGCCCCACCCCGCTCCCCCTCCATTCTCCCAATTTCTGGTCAGAGGAGACATACTCTCCTCAGCTAAACCCCTACTGAGACAAAAGAAACACATCTCGCAACACACCACTGCCTCTTACAATGGGAGCTAAGTATTCCTGCCCAGGTCTGTAAATCGTCCTGTATAGACATGTAACTATTTTTGCACAGGTGTGTGTAGGAAGCTGTTCCTTTACGACCATTAAATTGTTGCGGTGTAAATGTTCCTGTAAAGACACTTAATGCCACTGTTTGTACAGTGACATATGATTATGCAGCTATTTCTGCATACAGTGTCCATAATATTGGATAATACATAATACAGTGTCCATATATATATTCCATAAATATACCATCCTTGGTAGAGGAGAGTTCACAAGTGACTGATTGAATGTGAAGGTATAGAAAAATCCTGTAATAAATCCTGTATTTAGGGAAGGTTTCAGATCGCTTAACATGTGGACTCGTCTTTCAGGTTCACAACAGTGGATTCATGCAATGGGAGGTGGTCAAAATATTAAATGAAGGGGTGCCAACATTTGTGACACATATAAAACCCTTAGCAAAATTATAGGATCACCATACTTTCTTCGTGCCGATTTTATCAGGGTCATAGTAGGTCAGGACCCTAACCAGAATCAGTGGGCACAAGGCAGGAACACACCTTTGGTGGGGCACCAGTCCATCACAGAGCACCATGCACTTACACATTCATACCTATGGAAACGTTTACATAGTCAAGCCTCCTACAAGCATGTTTTTGGACTGTTGGAGGAAATGGAGCACCAAAAGGAAACCCATGCAGGCACAGGGAGAACACATAAAACACCTCACAGGCCACCCAAAACCTCAACAAATCCCTCAACAAATGTGACAGTGACACTACCTCAGACAAACAAATTTAATAATTGGGATTAAAGACATATTTTTTTTTCCAGATCAAGAGGTTCTTTTTGCTTTTTTCCTGCACATGTTGCAATAAATGCAACAAAATGCAATAAAAGGTTGCATTGTGGATATATAATTTGTCTTCTAACAAGATATTCTAGTGTTTTTTTTTTATTGCTTTTTGATGGAATATAGCACAGAGATTGAATTTCACAATTTACTTAATATTCATTCACTTATTATTATTGCATACTTATGACTTTGTGACAAGTAACATGTTACATTTACTCTATGTGTGCAGTAATGCAAAAGTATAATGTACATTTTCATGACATGGCATCTGATATTAAACTGAGTTACAATTCCAGTAAGGTTTCTTATTTATTTGATTATTATTATTATTATTATTATTATTATTTTTATTATACCATGTAAGCTTTAGTTCCCGTTATTACTTTAAACAATAATAATGCATTGTTTGTTTTGCAGTGTTAGATACAGAGAGTTTGTCAGTGAAAAGCCAGTTACAGTCACATGCTCAATAAAGCCCTATCAAAATTCTGACCAAGAATTTGATCTTTTAGGATGAGTTATTGATTCATATTATGAAAAGGCTGCATTATTTAAAAAGCTTTTCTTTTCAAAGACTTCAATAATCCCTATGAATTTATCAAAGCTGTAAAAACATAGAACGTCTGTAAGCACATGAGCAAATATTGTGAAAATGTATCAGATTATCTCATACCCACAAGAATATGTGTCAAATATATGTGTCTTCCTATTGTACTATTGTTTAAGATTAAAAATAACACGTTTACCCAGAAAATCATGCACTTTGTTCTAGTGCACATTTCTTGAGACATGGGGGGTGGGGGGATGTAATCCTTTCATTTGTTTCTAGGGCTTGCTGTTTTTCAAGGCTCATAAGAAACCACACTAAAAAGCCACCCTAAGGAAGATCAGAGAGAAGCAGATGTGAATCTAAAATCCTTGGAATCAAACACTAATAGAGGTAGTATTTAAGAACGGTAGCTCCAGTACGGGGTCCAGTGGAAAGAATATTAAAATAATAATAATAAACTATTTTATGATTTTCCAAAAGATGCTACTGAAGGCTTTTTATTCCAGGTCATCTAAACTAGAACAAACAGAAAAACCCACAGAAAAACAAATCCTCCACAGAATATTCTCTTGAGATATGAGACTGTGGACTCAGCACTGAACTGTGAGTACTAGTTCTCACTTTACTGAGATTTCACATTTTTAATATCCCTTTTTAACACTGGTGTGTGTCCCACCAGTTTCTGGTTCAATGCTGTATATTTTAATCAGTACATTTTTTTTTTCATTAGTTTAATTTAAAGGTGGCATTCACAATAAAAGTCAGAGGATATTTCCTGACCATTTGCTTGTATCCAGTCTATTTGCGTTCTTGAAATTGGTTTAACATGTTTTTACGAAGCCCCAGTGCCTGTAAAATTTAAAACAACCAAAGTGTCTCTGTCCAATATGTAGCTTTCTCCCTCTGTTCACAGGAGAAAAGTGGCATTTTAGATGATATTAGACAATGAAGATACTGTCAAATGTTGAAAAGCATGAAGTGAGATGAGTATATTACTCTATTCCTGCTCCAAAGGTGGGTAATATTGACTTATTTTTACTGCATGGGAATGGCTCACACTTTGGGAGAGTGTTAATTGCATGAAAGTAATCACAGACTTGGGCGGCACGGTGGTGCAGCAGGTAGTGTCGCTGTCACACAGCTCCAGGGACCTGGAGGTTGTTGGTTCGATTCCTGCTCCGGGTGACTCTCTGTGAGGAGTTGGTGTGTTTCCTCCGGGTGCTCCGGTTTCCTCCCACAGTCCAAAAACACACGTTGGTAGGGGGATTGGCGACTCAAAAAGTGTCTGTGAGTGTGTGTCTGTGTTGCCCTGTGAAGGACTGGCGTAGTGTCCGTAGGTGTGAGTGGTCCGTAGGTGTGAGTGAATGTGTGTGTGGAGGGCGCCCCCTCCAGGGTGTGTTCCTGCCTTGCGCCCAACGATTCCTACAAACGTAATAACTTAAGTACCAAATGAGTTTCTGTGGTAATTCAAACAGCGAATTAAAATGCACAGACAAGTTAAACTTCAGCCATGTACTCTCATTTATTCCCCTCAAACATAACGTTCCACCTTAAAAGACACGGAGCTTCTGACTGTAAACAAACCAGAGAACAGCATTTCCCACAATCGTAGATGTTCCCTTTAAAAGCAATGTATACAATTTAATCAGGAAACACTTTTTATAAATTCAGATGTTTCCTCAACATTTGCAAACTTTCCAGTCTGTTTACATGCTGAACACCGATCTAAAGTGTTCACTAAGCTTGATACAAAAAAAAATAAAATAAAATAACAATCTGTGTTAATTTAAATTGAAATTTGTTAAGCGAAACAAAGATGTATTATAGTTGATGCAAACTTTGAGTACTGTCATTACATGGCTTACATGAAGGGCCAGTTTCTAGATGTGTTTTGCATCTAAAAAACATCTACACAAACTGCTACTGAGCTATTTTATTGCCAAAAACATTGCAAATATACAGGATATATTCTGTAAATATCATATTACTTGCAAAACGTTACTGCACATTGTATGTCTAACAATATATAATTTTCTAATATATTACATTTACCCAAGAAATATAACATTTTACCAATACAAAACATTTTCAATGAAATAAAGCATGCTTTGAAATATCCCTCTGTTATTACAAATTCATGCAACCTGTCCTACAAATGCTCTTTGTGCATCATGTGATATTTGGCACATTTCTAGCAGGCACAACTTGTGTCAAGATTCTTTCCCACATACACACTGCCCTTGTGCATCGCCCTTCAACAGTAGTTGGCACTGTGAGTACACTTTACAAAATGCAACTGCACAGGAAAGCACTCCAGCCAGTCAAATTGTAGGCAGCACCTTTCTATTGATAATAAGCAGCCAGAATGTGAGTCTGAGTTTCTATGTTTTCTGGTCTTTCTAGTAGCCACAATTTTCTTTCAAATCAGAGGGGAAGTTAAAGCAGAATGTTAAAACAGAAATAAGCTAGAAATCACAGTATAGCTTACACTACAGGAACATCTCATTAGTGTGTGTCAGCTCATTTTGTATTTGTAGACCATGTTGTGTTTGTTTGCAAATTATGTTATTTATATTTGCAAGTTATGTTAATAACAAAGTATGTTATTTACAGGAAATGTTCTGTTTATTTGCTTTATTTAAGTTCTGGCACTAAATAACATTTTTTAAAATAGATCAATAAAATTGTTCTGTTTTCTGTTTCCTCATTAGCTTGATATAGTTCTACAAACAAAAAAGAGTCAAGCTTAAAGTCTACATAAAACAGAAATCAGACATTTAGGCAGGACATGATTATAGATGTGTAAAAGCAGGAATTTAAAAATAGTAATTGGTCAGTAATTTTTTTCAGACCATGATATTGTATATTTAATCACACATCAGAAGGCTTTTTACAGGTCACAAACTTTGATTAAACATTACCAAAAAACAAATAATTGTGCATTTATAATGATATGTCACAGTGAATTGCACATAAAATATTATATGACTAAAAATATAAAGAATATTCAATTTGTTTTCAGCATTTTTCATAAAATAAAACAGCAATATTCATAAGTGTAATCATTATAAATTTAATTTACAGATATTGCCCCATGAACTGTGTAGTTAATGTATGCTTTCGAGCTGCTTCCTCCATGTGGCAAGCAACCAACTCCCAACTTATTTTTAAATAAAGAGCATTGACTGGTACCATTCCAACTGATAATTTGCATTTTCATACATAATGCAGTCTCAGAATTTAGGTCAGATATGTCAGGCTGCTAAAGAACCCTACAGTAAAATCATTTTAATTTGATGTGTAATATGTCATTTATTTCTTTATTTTTGTCTAATTTTGTAATTACCACTTTACATTTCTATTACACATGAGATTTCTTTTAAAGTTTTATATAATCACTTTAATAGAGGGTGGATATTCTACTACTCTGAATTTCTCTCATTGTTTCCTTATATTATTAATTTCTGAAAATGCACCAGGTTGTGGAAGAAGGCTGTTTGGAAAATTAAGATAAATAGATTGATGTGAAATAAACGAGTAGAATTAGAATAGATAGATATGTCAGGATTCAATGAACTTGTCTGAAATAATCCACTGCTTACAATAAAAATATATGCTGTCCTAAATTATATACCACTATCATCTATTCATTTTACCAAATTTGGCCACAACTTCCTTACATTACTTGCTTGTATTAAAGTGCCTAGTGACATATTATACTCCCACTCTTACTGTCTGTCTGTCTCTGTCTCTCTCTCTTGAACACACACACACACACACACACACACACAGAGATGCACACAGAAACAGCTGCTGCAAGTATTTCGGTATATTCCCAATACATTGTTTAATCCATATATTTGTCTTTTAAAGTTGTTGAAGCTGAAATATGGAGGTGTTTTATTGTCTTAGCTGTGAGCTGTGTGCTGCAGTTTTCTCTAATGAAACCTGTATCTGAGGTTCATCTTTTGTTTGATGTCAACACACTCCTTGAAACTTATACTCAGCAAATTAAGAGATTCTAATTCAATATCATTAAAACTACTCTGAAATGTTATAATAAAGTAAAAATAAGTGTTTCCTCTAAATTGTTTAAACATTTATTTGTTTTATCCCCCTTCTAAAACAAGGAAATACAAGTAAATAGCACTTTAACCTGCAGTTAATCACGATTAATCAAAGAATGTCATAGTTATTAATGTGATTACATTTTTAAGTTTATTACTAAAATATTGTACTAGTATGATAATGAATTGGCTTCTTACATTGGTGTACAGTTTTGGGCATACTTATTGGCATAGTAATTTATTTGGGGTGCAACCACGGATTTATGTATGACATGAGTCCTGAAAATGTTATCATTTTTGCGGAGAGTTGAATACTTCTGCAACGTATTGTATTATAGACTAGAGTGAACCTGTTTGATCATGCTCACTGCTTGCTGATGGGTCTGTAAGCTCAGAGTGGAGGTGAAAGGAATGTGTATGCCAGGGGACAGATGGTGAGACAGACTGGTACTGCTGTGTGCCCCTCTACCCCTTTGATCTGCTCCAGAGGAGACTGGTCATTCACAGAAAGCCCAAACCACAGAGCTTTCTTGGCCAATCCAGAACCACGTGTGATTAGAGCAGCATCAAAAAACAGTGCTGACCTGTAAGATCCCTGATGAGACATACATCTCATTAACCTGAATCTGCCTGGATGTGCAAGGTTAAGCCCAACCAGTTGCAGTAAATCAATGCATCCGAGCTAAACTGGGCTATCTGTAATCGCGTTAGTGCTTTAGTTACTGTACCTCTGCAGGCTAGGATAACATTGAGAAAGAAGAGAGGAGAACGGACATCATATGAGTGCTGTTATTTTCATCTGTACCCACACATACTAACACTGCAACACAGCCATTCAAGCTCAATCAAGAAGTCCTCACGGATTAGCTGTAATTCCATCCTACCATCGCTACACCTTTTACCAGGCCCACATAATCCTATGTGAATGGATACTTAAGGCATCTAGTCTTTCATTTACTGCCAAAGTAGCAAAAAGCAAAATTGTGCCGTGCTTGTCTCCTCAGTGGGTACGTCATCGTGTAAGCTTATCACCCTCGAGAAGTTGCTGACAAAAATGGGTTTCCGCCTCAGGTTTCCTGCTTACGCAGTGCATTGCCATATTAAAGTCTGGCAGCCTAGTACCAACATACGCATCCTACGCGCTAGTTGAGATTTGTAAACAGACCCCCTAAGAACATAAGGTACATTTGGAAAATGGTTTTCAGAGAGAGAAGGTTATCAACAGTTTATCAAAGTGTAACTAAGCAGAAACTGAAATTAACCAGAACTACAGATCTGTCTTTTATTTTTTTTGGCTCTCAGACACAATGCCTTCCAGAATCAATGGCATCTTTGGCAAAGATTAGCTTAATAAATGATATAACCATTCAAGCGATACTCCTTTTAAAACACATATGAGTCATTAAGAACCTAAGGGTATAAATACAGTAACAGAACAGTAGAGACAGATCCGGTCCACATTTAACACAAGCGTGTTTAACACAACACAATGCATTTAGAAGAGACAATATAGGTGTGTAGGTGACAGGAATTCAGTGTCTGCAAACTGGGCACTATTCTTTCCCCCAGTTTTGGCTAATCTGTCATGTCTAAAAATTCCTCTGGACAGTAATAGCGCTACTCCAATAAGAAGATAATTGAGAGGTTTAAAAATGTTGTTATGAACTTAGTATGCACATTCTGTACTATTACTATTATATTAATTCCCTATTTATATTTTTAAACGTTTATTTTTGCCACAACTTAAGGAATGAAGAGTAATTTTATTGTTGAGTGTAAAAGTCTGTTTTACTGTAAAACTCTGACTCTTGAGTGAACCTGTACATTTTGTGCCCAGTGAGGTGCACTGGCAGGTTTCTTTCCAGAAACTGGTGGTATCCTGGGCTTTTAACATTACAACAATATGACACTTGCTGACTGTTTAAAAGGACTGTTTTCAAGAAGATTGTCCCTCCTTTCATCAATCTTCAAGCGTTATATCATCCAATTATCTGAAGATCAGGGGATTTTTTTGAAGCAAGTGGTTAAATGAGACAAAAATAGAGCTTTTTTAAACAAACACCAGCAGCTGTGTTTGACATTAAAAAGCCCATTGCCCACTGTGACGTGTGCTTGTAGGACTGTGATGCTTTAAATGCAGTTGCGTTAGGGGTCTTTTTTTTAGGATAAATGACATCAACATATAATTACTGTCAAGACACAAACCTTTATCCCTTTTGTTCTCTTTTTTTAACTCAAATTCACAAAGAACATCTAAACATCTATACTGTGTCAAATATACATTATGGATGTACTAATGGAAACAGCCCAAACCTATTATGAATAAAATATTTTTTCCATGTTTTACCTTTTTCTATAATCTTAAACATTTTTTAGAAATGAGGTTTCATTCTGACACTAGCTTTTGACAATATACCTCATATCACTTTGAGTACAAAGTCACAAGACTAAACTTGAAGTTGAATATTCCAGTAGGACAATGATCTTAAACATACCCTTTAAAAACTACACATAAAAAACTGTACACTGACGTAAGACACCAGTCCTATCATTTAGAAGCTGCCTGGTGAACTGAAAAAGAGTCCACAAATCCAAGAACTCTGAAGAATGCCAGTAATTCTGGAGTACAGTATATCTACTATACCACATAACATGAAGGGAACACATTAAAGCAGTTTTACAATAGACTTTCAGACTTCCTTACCTGCTTATGATGACAATGAAGACTACAGAGCCTGGAGGGCTGCATGGACGCATGGCTGCAGGAGTCTCAGGCGTCTGTCTAGGAATTGGGGGGAAAAAAAGAGTGAAATGAGGTAGTCTTCATATTGTGTGATGAAAAAAGATATTCAGTGATAAAAGAGTATCCATCTTGTGAAACTTCAAAAGCTCTGGTACTGACTGTGATAGGCCAGTCATTCTTGGCAGTAAGCCTTTTTTCTGCACTGCTTTTATAATCGCATCTAATGACTGGTTACAGGAGTTGGAACTAAGTTTGAATTTTATTCTGTGAAATTATACAAGGATTTACTTATTAACTCTGACTTGTGGGAAAAAAGTGACAGGCCTGTAGGCATGTTAGTTATCATTCTGTAACTGGCTATTTAATCAGCTCTACTCCACAAAAAAACACATAAAAAAGGGATTAAGCTTGCAGTTGTCTTACATCTGTCCGCAACAATATGCTCCTCATATAAACTCTCAGAGTACCATTTCTATTACATATTTTTTACATTAAAATTGCAGTTTCTAAATCATTGTCATGCTTCACTAATCTGCAGTAAGAAGAACAGAGCCTCTGTCATGGCTACACTTTACTCAGCACTGCAGAAACTGCACTATGTAATTGTAAAAGAGGGTAGAAACTGCCATCCTCCCTCCCCTTTCTATTGGTTTCAATTCAGTACTGTAAAGTGAATTACACTAAGTGGAGCCCTAGGAACAAAAAGTATAAGAGATATCCATAAATATTTGGACGTATTGTTTACATGGGAAACAATTCAAATGAGTTATTCCTAATTTTTATCAATAAGGAATGGAAGCCAATACTGATATAAACCATAACATACTGTGGCATCTGCCATGGTCTCCACATGTCAGTGTAGAGTTAAGGGGACGAGGATATATAAAGTGACTTCCAGCATGCACTACCCTCACCCCTGTATAAGACTTTCTTGCTATGTTTTGTGTGGTTTGGATTCATGTGTGGGAATGCTTTATGGTTAAATGTGTGGGAATGGTTTATTCATGCTGTGGTGATCCACCATCCCCATTTGTCTTTCCCCATGTAATCACCTGATGTGCACTGTGTGTGCCATTCAAGTACTGGGCTGGGGGCTTTACTGACACTTTTTCTTAAGACTATTTTGTATTGCTTTATTCAGTAAAGTGCATTCTTCTTAAAAACATTATGTTTCATCACTGTCTTTGATGCCTTTGCTGCAGTGTTCTTGCCCATGTGTCATGTCTTCTGAAACAGTGCTGTTGATATTCATGTATTTAAATGAGTTTTACTGGCCTACTATTCCCCAATCCTATCCCTTTACCATCTTTTTCCTACAAAACTGTAAAGGTAGCCACTTTATCAACAAATTCAGAGAAATAACCACAATGAAATGGTTACATCACTTTTTGAATATTACATTCCCAGGCTCCAGCTTCTGACAAGTACCTTTTCTTGGAAGCCAGTGAAGCGATACCTTTTTGTCTCAACAGAATCAAGATGAGCTTGTGAGATTTTCATTTAGCTGTACTGCTTTGACCCAGAACTCCAAAAAAAAGAAAAGCCCACTGCTGCACACTGGCCCAAATGAAAATGACATGGCAGCACATAATACAATCCTTATCGAACCTTGAATTTTCACACTGCATGTCCCCGGTTGCTATTTTGAGCCTGGATAGCAGATTTACTCTCAGCATCTCTGCTCAGTCTTCCAGCACCAGGATAATCCATGTGCAGCTGCAGAGATGTATGCCAGACAACAGACCTCTGCCCTGCAGCACAGTCATAGTCAAACACACACATGCATACATACACAAAAAGCCACTCCCTTTTTTGACCTCTGCCCTCAACTCATACTCTTGCTTTTATACAACTTCAGGACATGGGTTTACACTGAGTCACCAAATACGCTTTTTATAAAATTCACAGAATCTTACCATTTGCTAGCTCTCTGGTCTATTTGTGCACTGGATAAATATCCAGTGTTTGTACACAGCAGTGGCTTAGAAAGTGGGAAAGAAACTAAGTGGCTCTGTACAAACTGCCTCAGTATTTTTTTTTTCTTTGTGTTACTGGCTCAGGTATGACTGAGAAACTGCATCTGGAGGCGTGTGGAGAAACCTCAGAACATAAAAAACATGAAAAGGTTTGAGGATGTTGCTCTATTTCTGCTCCATATGTGGGTAATATTGACTTATTTTTGCTGTTTCAGATGTATTAGTTCACGTAAAATGGAACTGACTCCAACCCATAACCCTTTCTATGACAGTGAACACATATCGAAAGTGCTACAAAACTAAACAGCTTGAATTACAAATGAGTTTCTGTGGTAATTCAAACAGAGAAAAAAGGTACAGAGAAGTTAAGACCAGGTACAGTCGGTTTCAAACATACCATTTCACCTTAATAGATTCGGAGATTGTAAATGAAAACAAAGTGGAAGGGGAGTTTATTTGATTATTTATTTATTTTTGCTATGACAAAGGCAGTTCTCCAGAATTATGTCCGTTCTCTTTAATCACATTTTCACAATAATCTGATTTCTTTAAAACCCAACATAAATATGTATATACATTTATTTCCATCTAAACATTAGTCTCAACCACAGATGCTACTCCCAAGAGTCTGATACATTCAGTGCACAAACCTAGCCTCAGTTGCATTCTGATTGACTTTCTGTACATCCACGTATACGCACCTCTGTGAATCATGGATTTTACTGGTGTGACGTGAATCATAAAGACTGCCCCCTTCTACCCGTCATGACATGTAATTGGTACTTTTGTGTGTCAGTGAAATTTCTTTTCCTGCATTGGTAGGCGGTTCTTAAGTGACGAAAGGCACCAGACTCCCCTAGAGAATCTGGTAATATGAGTCTACTTAAAGAACAACACATATAATTTATTTTTCAACATTTCCCGTATATGAGTGGAAAACCAAGGTTCATCCAATTTATTCTTTGACTTTTGTGACTTTAGGGTTCACATGAAAACCACAAAAACACAGGGTGAAAGCTATTTTCATCACTGCCATCTAGAGAACATAATGGTGGCTAAATATTCACATATCCTCACGCCTCCACATTACACCTGCTTTAAATGTAAGGAAACAAGAACTTTCTACCTTACTGTTCCTTTTGTTTGTTTTCTATTTGTTGGTTTATCCAAAGGTCTCCCATGAGACTACTGATATCAGTGATAAGCAAATTCTCAATATGGCAGTAGCTGGAAAATATCTATCTGTATATAGTCTTGCCATTCGCAAGTTCTATTTGAATAAGAGGGCAATAATGGCATTGAATCATTGAGTCATGGCAATAGCCTATAGCTAGACATTTTTAAGAGCCATAAAGAGATATTGCAAATTAGACTGCCTATAATATATATAAAAAAAAACACAACTGACAAAATGAGACAAAAAATGTATGGACTCATAATAACAACTGGATTTTAAAAATAAAGACTGTCCCCATCAGATTTACAGATAGCAGAATGGATCATTGAAAGAATGCATAAAGTAATGTGAATATATGATGATTATGAATAGAATAATCATAACGCAATTTCCATATTAGTACATCTCTTATATAATTATATAGATATATGACATATGTGTGTATACATATATTAAACAAGAGCTTTCTAAGCCTAATTTTAAACCTAAACACAATTATTTTACTGGTCCTGGCATTGTAAGTTAGGACAGTTCTTCTCTGGTTTTCTGCCATGAAAATATTCTCCCTCACACTCTCTCTCTCTCTCTCTCTCTCTCTCTCTCTCTCTCTCTCTCTCTCTCTCATAAACACACATACACACCCATACAACAAACACAAAGACATTCGGGATTGGGTGGGTATTTCACATGCCATAAGGCATGAAAATTGCTTTAATGCCATCTCCTCATCCTCGGATGTGACCTTTGTTCTAGCCATTGGATCTTGATTCAATGACAACGAGTCCTTCACCATGAATCATACTGCCTCAGATAAAGCACAATCATGCACGCTACATGATCAGGAACAGGGCATGCACTGCCAGCTGAAACTCATGTCCTCACATAACAAATCACTGTCCCTATCGCACTCCTATCCCAGCAGGCTCCACTTCCCTGTTCTTACATACAAAAACATACACACACAAACATACACACACACATACACATAAAAACATACACACAAACATACACTGAAAAGCTCCATGGAGCTGCGATGCTTTTCCCTGGTGCCTCAGAGCACTGTCAAAGCTGCCTGCTCACCAAGCCGTCCCACACACAACTGTCTCATCTCCAAGTTCAGAGCTTTTGATTTGATTATTTTATTATTTATTATTTTTAGGCTGCAGGCTCTTTCTGCCCGCTAGCTCTGCTTATCATGGAATGTGCAGGAGAGAACAGCAGGCTGATCAAGGAAAGCCGAGCCATTAACAAATGGGCAGAGCAAAACATGCAGCCAGTGCAAATCACATTTATACACAGTAAGTCAGGATCAGGTGGACAAATGAAGGTGTGACTTCAGAGGACAGTGACATCATCCACCTTGGGGATGAAGTATTATGCAAGAAGCATAGGTCACCAGTGATTATAAATAGAAAAGCAAATTCAGTGTTTATTTTTCCAAATGCATTGAAAGCTAGAAAAACTTCTCTGCATGATCAGGACTATGGGTACTGCAGACCGCACAGTGATTCACAGTGCTGCAACCATGGCTATGGAACAACCTATTGGCAGCAGGCTTTCGATTTGTTTTATTCTTTGAACCTTTCTTTCTGGCAATGGTTGAATGTTGAAACTAAAATATATGAGATATTAGATTCCAAAGGCAAAGTTGGCTTCCACTGAGAATGACTGCACTCAGTGTGGTGGTAAGTGCAATAGGAATTTGGGTATTCCTAAAACAGTGTCAAATCATTCAAGCAATGTGAGCATTTGTTGAGCTGAGAATATCCACAGACTATACAGAAAGCATTTAAGCTAATTTACTTGCACACTTTGCCCGACAGCTTAAGCTCAAGAGGATTTGGTTTTGTGTGGGGCAGGGTTGGGGAAAGACAATCATTAAAAATCTGCTCTAATTTGAGGGAAGGCTTGATAGACCAGTATCACTGTGCACAACTCAAATCCAACCAAAGAAATATAAAATACACAAACCAGATAACCATATAGCTCTTTACACTGATCAGCCATAAGGTCATGACCATCTCCTTGTTTCTAGACCAGCTCTCCATTTTGTCAGCTCCACTGACCATTCTGGAGCACTTAGTAGTTCATCAATTACAATTAAAACCCTCAGAATCACTGCTGGACTGAGAATAGTCCTCCACTCAAAAATATCCAAACAACAGCCTCTTGTGACCACTGATGAAGTATGACCAACAAAACTGTGCAGAAACAGATGAACTATTGCCTCTGCTTACAAAGTGGACCAACAAGGTAGTATTTAAAAACTCCAGCAGTATTATATAACCCAACGTCATTGTCCATGCAGCTTTGAGAATGATCTACAACCCAAATCATATCAGCTCTGTGGTGTTCCTCTGGGTGCCATTGTAGAAATACAAAAAGTGCTCCTGTATGGTCAGTGGATCTGTTGCTCCAACCTTTCATTCTGAATGAAGGCTAAATACAATTATTTCAAAGGAAATTTGAGAGTATGTCCACATAACAAAAAGATTCTGCAGCAGAAAATGGTCTTTACAAGAACTGAATGTCCAAATTTGGATCAATTTTTGAACAATTATTTTTAAGAGTGTGGCTTTAAACTGTTTTCTTGGCCTTATACCAAGGTTTTATTAAAAACTATTTCATTTACACTGTAGGCATAAGCCTCCAAAGATAAATATTTAAAACATGCAAATCCAACATTTATGATGGCACTTGACTCCTCAGGGGCTGACACATTCTTCCCTGGAAAGTGCTATGATGCTTATCTAAAGCCAACGACCATTGTGTAAATGTCTGCATCAGTCTGATCCGCTTGAGTTGGAGAACATCTGCCCAGGTCCACACCATTAACCCCCCATGTTTAGCCATTCTGAAGCACTGCTACAGTAATTTAGTGTCTGCTGGATGACTTTTGGACTGGGGGACAAGGTGTCTCTCATTTACTTTGACAGCTGACATCTGCAAGGGAGCAGAGACCTTCAGACCTTGAGACAGAGGAGTTGACCCAAGGCCAGACAAAGCCCGACACTAACTACAATAAAGAACCAGTGGGCTACACTGTCCTTGTGAGAGGCCAGGGAATTCTGGACACTCAAGACAGATACATTCTACTGCCCTATTATTTCTCTCCAGTTTTCATATTAAACCCCTAACCTTAAGCTTGTTACTCTGATATGTTTTGTTATATATTTTGTTCCTCGCATTAAGAAAAACACAGCAGGAGGAAGAGCCTTTTCTCACAAAGCTCCTCAACTCTGGAATAGCCTTCCGGTTACTGTTCGGGGCTCAGACACACTCTCAATCTTTAAATCTAGATTAAAAACCTACCTTTTCAAACAAGCTTTTGGTTAATCACTCACCTTCAGGTTACTCCTTCTATATTGGTGTTCGGGCTGGTTTTCATATTATCACTGTTCTGTATTAATCCTGTCATATCACCATAGCTACAGCATTCTTAGTTAGCTTTGTAGTAACTGCCAACAACGCTGTCTGTCGCTGGGTTCTCTTGCCTGACCAGTGGAAGCTTTTTTCGCAGGACAAATTTCCCCGTTCTTTACCATGACCCTACTAACCTTTTGTATTTTTATTTGTTCCCTTTGTCTGGCTTTCTTTCTCCTGTCTCTCTCTCATGCTTTGAGATGTCCTGCTGCTCTCCAGGTTTTGCCCTGATCCAGCCCGTGTCCTGTACAAGATCCTGGCCTTGCTAAGACTCATACATCACTAATATCATCATCCTCACCATTTTCATTTCTGCTTCTCCATCATCACTAATATACTACATTTATATTACTATAACCCCTTCACTTTTACTTCTGTTCTCTATTGTGTCTCCGGTGTCGACCCGAGGAGGATGGGTTCCCCGTATGAGTCTTGGTTCCTTCCAAGGTTTCTTCCTCGTGTGCTGAGGGAGTTTTTCCTTGCCACTGTTGCCCCTGGCTTGCTCATAGGAGGCTTGGACCCGGATCTCTGTAAAGCTGCTTTGTGACGACTTTTTGTTGTGAAAAGCGTTATATAAATAAAATTTGATTGATTGATTGATTGATATGTTGTTAGAAATAAGCACTGAATTCAAGATGGCTACACTCTTTTTTCTGTATTCCAATATATTTTAAGCCATGTTAATAAATAAAATATGTTTAACCTGAACACATAAAAAAATCATGCACTTTAATGTGATATGCATGCACAATCGCGCTGCTTCATTAAACTGACTTTTGATATTTTGGAGACAGGGAGTGTTGATTACACCACAGCTCTGATTGGTTACATCTGAATACTGACTATGACATTGGATTGAATGTTTGGTTTGAACGCTAACATGCGTAAGCTCTTGTTCTACAACTCCAGTACAGCCAGTACTGGACACCATAGGATTCAAATCAGATATCTTACATATTACCAAACTACTAAAATAAAACAAGTAAGTGATAGTGTTTAATAAATCATGTTCTATCTTCTAAATGCAAATCCAATGTTATATGAAAATATTTAGGCCTGGCACAATTTTCAATATGTTTGCCCCTTGTACAGTGATAACTAACATTAACCTTCTATTAATTTTAGCCACATTAAGACATTTTAGCCACACATAATACACTAAGGGCTATAAACCTAATATGTAAAGTGAGAGTTAGGGGTCAAGATCTTAGTGATAAATAATTAAACCTGGCGTTAAAGGACTATGCTTTAAAATAGATGAAATTATGGTTTATTTTGGGGGTTTTTTTTGGTTTAAAATATTTTTTTGTTGGCTGATTATTTGATTATTTTCAACTTGTTCTTGCTGAATTTACTTCACAAGCACAATGATAATGGTACACAGTAAATTCACCAGTGTTAAATCAACACTATTAGTGTTAAATTAACAATGTTAGTGTAATAATTTAACACTCGCAGTGTTAAGTTAACACTAATAGTGGAATTTGCTATGTATGGAAGACAGATGCTGGGAATCTAGGTCAGAATGTATGTGTGAATCATATAAACACCTCACTACCACTGAATCCAATTACTTTTAGGTTCTATCTTTGACAAGCCTCAAAGTATTTTCACTTATACCCTCCAGAAGCTACTAAATTAATCATGCCAAACATGCATATCTGATCTGAAACTCTTTAATTAAAAAGGCCTCTCCCAGCCTTAACCAATTCACAACATGATCAACAGACTGGATAGATGTCAACAACATATTCTTCACAAAGAAAGCTGCACTTGAGCAAACACTGCAAGAAGCTCCTTAATCCTAAATGCTTATAGTTTGCTTTGATGCAACACTGTTGAAATATGTGCCTGCTAGTCTTTTCTACAGCCTATGTATCGAACACTTCAATCTAACAAAAGAACTGGTCACCCTTAAAGGATCTGTATAGGTCAGAAAATCCATTCTTCCTGAACTAAGATCATTTTTGCAGCTACACAGATGAGCACAGCCTTTGACACAATTGGTCTAGCAAAGTTAAAACACAGTAATAAAAATGGGATGAAAAAGAATAAGATGAAAGCTAAAATCTAAAAAGGTTTGAAGGCTTGCAAGCACCTTTCCAGCACATAATCCTGAAGGAAGAAAAGCAAAGGCCAAATTCTGACTTGTATTTTAATGTAACACTAGCATTATTTAAATGAGGCTTGGAAAAACCTCTTTTGAATGCACATGAAATTCTAAAGGAGGAAAAGAAAAGGCCACACTCTGCCTCATATTATAATGTAAAACCCAGCCTGGGCCAGGGACAAAACATCTTGTTATACAGTGAAGCTTGGGGGTTTTAAGCACATTTCTCAAACATGACGTTCTATAGATGTCATCAACCCTTAATTGAATGTACAGAACTCATGTTAATGTCACAAAATGCTAGAAAAAAATGAAAGTGAACTCAAACTTAAAACAGGGGAGAGAGATCTTGAAATATATTTTGCAGGTTTTTTCAATATACTACTAAGAGGAAAAAATGGGAAATGCAGAAGTAGAATGGGACAGCATACAGACAACACGGGTAACAAATGTTCAGTCTTTAAAATGGCCTGTTTATTGTTCACTAGCATATATTTAATTAATCAAAATTGCAGCAAAACCAGAAAATAAATCAACAGACACTGGTTTCAGCCCACAATTAATGCCCAGACTTAGACTAATATCTTACTTTTCTAAATTAAGATCAAATAGTCACAAATAAATATGCATTTTGGGATTTCTCATTTATCATGAATTAACTAAGTCAAATCTTTTCAAGGAGATGTCTATGTGACATTTTCTAGAGCAGCTGCACATGTGTTTAGGTCACCATGCCCAATCCCAAGTGTGAGCTAAAATGGTATTACGCCTCCCAGCACTGGACGGTGTAACAGCAGAAAAACTGCATGCTATGGAGTGATGCAGCTCCAGCCAGTACCTTTGGAAGGAGTTTTAAGTGGTGATTACCCAGACCTGACAATATGTGACAGTATTCAGTATTGATTTAGGGGCTGAATCTCATCAAATCCTCTGAGAAATATTTGTTCCACTCTTACAACATACTATTATTGCAGAAAATGGTTAGTAAGCCACATATTAAAATATGTTTTTAAGAAATATATATAGTACAATATTGATATAGTGCGTTTACAGGTAATCCACAAGCTGTGCTTAGAAACTTAAAAGACTCCAACTTCCAACTGATTTTCCTTATTTTGACTCTGATCGGATACAAATCTTTCATTGTCCTGAATGATATGTAGTCAAATTCTTCTCTCTCTCTCTCTCTCTCTCTCTCTCTCTCTCTCTCTCTCTCACACACACACACACACACACACACACCTGTTGGTCCTTTCTCCTACTCATCACCAGAGACAAAAGCCTCTTGAGTGAGGAGACATCAAAGTCCACTCAGTTTAAAATGCTTCAGTGACAGATTTCTGTATGAAGGGAAAGCTGAGGCTGAAACATGCACACGTTTGTGTAGGATGTAAATGCAATCATGTGTCTGTAGTTTTCAGAGTGACCAAAGACTTTAATGTGACGTAAAAGTGTGAAGGACACAGGACACTGGGTGCTCCGAGAGCTTCCCCAAAATATGCATGCACCTTGTCTGTGCTATTAACACCCAGAGAGAGCATTTACGTTTTAATCGATAGATAGATCACAACTGTTTTATTTTGCTATTGTTAACCTTAGTATTAAAATAAAATACTACTATTAATAATAATAATTTAAGGAACATTTGCAGACTAAGTTGGAGATCTTTTTGACTAGTCTGAATACTTCTCAGAGCAGAGAGCTTACGATGCAGTCACATTAGAAACTGCACCTTACATTCTACTTACATTTAAAGTCGTTCACCCTTTTGCATGTCTAGACTGGAGGCAGCTGCGAAGGATAACCAAGCGCTCATCTGTGAATGCTCAGTTCACTGGTGGTTTCAGCCATCTAGTTTTATTTTCTCTTTCAAATAGAAATCCCGTGCTTTTCTGAACAGAAAAAAGAGCGAGAAAAGCCTGAAGTCTGTGGTCCAGATGCGCCACCACTCCGCAGCAGCAACTACTGGTTGCGTCGATTACAAACTCGGAAGGCTGCACAATGTGCGAGTGTGGCGTTGGGATTCTTCGCACCCGTATTCCGACAAGTCCCGCCTTCTGTGCTGGGACTGGTTAGTAGGCTATTGTCTCTCGTCTTGTGTTTCTATTGGTTAATATCACCTCTCCCCCTGTCTTATCGCTTCTAGGATTTGTATAGTTCGTGATGAACTACAGACTGGTTCTCTGCTCGCGTTTTTAGGAATAAACATACAGCTAATGGGGATTGTCGGAATACGAGTGGGAATTTAAGCGATGAACGTGTTGTCGATTTGAAAACATTTGTCTAGCGTAGACTTTAAGACTACGAAGGCTCTATAGTCCTTTTTCCCGCCTAATACTTAAAATGTATTTGAACAGTATTACTAATCTGTATTCAAATGATCATATCATGCGCAACTCTGATACAAATTAATATGAAAAGTTCCAGTTTAAGAGCAATTTAGCCAAAAAACAGCAGGCGTCCGGATTGGCACAGGAACATCTTACAAGTGCCCACTATTTTAGACGTAAATATACATGTAAAATCACATAATAAAACCAATTAGAATTAAATATTTGCGTCTTTAATAAAATTTAATTCTGTGAAATTCTTTAAATAGAAGCATAATTAATTTGTTGTATTTCCTAAAATAAACTCGTTATTACTCAGTATATTAGTTAATACATTATGCAGAATTATATTTACTTACAGGAGAAAGGAAAAAAACCACGTAATTTTCAACGGAGGTCAATGTAACAGAATTTTAGCGTTTCTCTTAGTATTTAAATTTGTCAATTCATCATGAAAATGTCACACAGTGTGAAGGATAGCTGTTGTGTTCAAAAGATGCAGGAAATTAAAATTGACCGAATGAAGATGCATGTTTTTCTTTGGACAGTGACGATAAGAAATATATTAAATTTCAGTCCTGCTTTACAAACAGTATGCTAGCTAGCATTTGCACTGTTCCCTGACAGCCTGTGTCCTGCCCTTGCAATATACCCTGCGGCTGAATGGTCAGTTAAAGAACAAATTTGGAAAGACATTTAAACTTTCTCTGAATTGATTTTTGGTGAATTGTCATCTACACAGTTTTCTGGATTGTTTTCCCACAAAAATTGGAGTGGGGATGAGAGCCTAATCGATGGCAAAATGTTGACCTGATGAATAACACTCCGGGAACTGGGATGACATTAACAGAAAGAGGGAATATTTATAACAGTTTTAAAGTCTTAAATTTAATTGAGTCCACAATCCAATACTTTCCAGGCTATATCTGTAAACTTATAAAGCCTATTCATCATTCATTTAACCACAAGTGGAAGAGCAAATTTAATCACAAATTTGAACTATATACAGATTGTTTAGAATTAGTTTTTCTCCCATTGTACAAACATATTATGAATAATAAAATTATACAAATATACTTTCAGTAATAAATAAACATTTTATTTGACTTCACTACTCAGTCAGTAATCATTTGAAGTCACTGGTCTTGGAAAAAAAACATGCAGTGGAGCTATCCCAGGGATGAAACAAACTGATTATGAGTTGCAAGTGGGGAACTGGTTCAGTTCCAACTGATGGCATTGTGCCTTTGTGTCTCTGTTTATTGGGAGTAGTGGACTTAAGATTCTTCCAGGGGACAGCAGAATCATATCGGTCAGTTAATGCAGGCTGAGCTGGTCACAAGCATTGAACTGAAAACAAATGTTTCTATTTTCAGAACAAACTGTAATGAAATCAGGCTACACACAAGTAAGCAATACAGACCTTCTCTTCCCTTTTGCAATCTGTGATATAATACAATAGCTTAAATAACATGCTATTAGTCAAAACAAATATTTTTCAAGCCTGTAGATAAGTTTAAAAAAGGGTAAAGTTGTGCATATCCAGTGGTATATGTTATCGAGCCAAATTCTCTGCCTGCTCAGGCAAATACAAGCAGTGAAGCTTTACTGCAGCTCTCCCACTCAGATGGTTTAAATTTGTCCCAGATATGTTAGAGCACCACCTCAGAACTCTATTCTGAGTTCACATCGACATAAGAACCCATACAATTTCAGTTCACCAGAATACATGTAGTACACTATAAATGGCTGAAATGATCAAAAACCTAAGAGAGTTAAGATTGATTTAACAGATTTTAGAGTGTATAGAGATGTTATGTGAGAAGAGGAACATAGTCACCATGGATTGACTGATTTAGTGTTCAAAAATAGCTGATTTCTTGATAAACATTCCAGCTAAGGTATAACTAGTAATGGCAGCCTGGTTTTTTAGAACTGCTTCAGCTAAGAGTTACTGTTTCTATTTAAGTGCACATATAAATATAGGAAACAAATACAGTGTCTGTAAGGTAAGGTGATATGATAATATTCACAAAGTATCTCAAAGTTAACGTGAATGTGAAAGGAAGAGTACACCAAACTCTCAGTCTGTGATTAAATATTTGATCAAATGTTTGTGGACCTGTCAGACTACCTTAGGGCATGTTTTATTGTGAATAATATGATATTTTATAGTTGTGCTTCAGTCACAATCATGTTGTCATTGATGATAAAATATGCCCTCTCATACTCTGCTGTCATGCACATCAAAAAGCAATGTTGTATTAAAGGTTGACAAAACACAATAAAATATATTGTGTAATATATGGTATAATAAATAACCAGCATGATTACTTTATATTACCAACAATGTATTTTGTCAATACCGAGCTGCAGTTAGGAAGCAACTTTACATTTAAAGTTAATCCCATGAACAGAATGATGAGATCATGTGTGTAATCATAGGTGTGCAACAATGACACTGAAAATGACTCAACCGATCAGATTTCCAAGTGAGTAATTTTAATATAATATTACTATCTGCTTAGCATTGTATTGCACAGCCCTCAATTGGTGACATGAGTATAAATAACTATTTAATATAATTCAGTTCATTTTAGTTCATATTCTTGGCTTTCACTTTCACTGACATCTACATGGTGCTTCTTAAAAGCAATGAAACTGTGCATGTGTGTCATTCAACAGATTTAATAATCTCATTTCTAGAGAGATATTTTGCATTAATGTGAAAATGAGGTCAAGTGTTGAAAATGAAGGACTCCTTGTTCTTTGCGCTCACTTAACAGAACTGGACTTTTGCCATTCCATTCTTCCTTGCTGTCCTCTTGGGAAACAAGGGAATGGGTTGGATCTGGTTCTTTTCTTATATAATGTTGTTTATGTGTGAGGTTTCTGTATTAAATATACAAATGCAAAAACATCAGCTCTGCAACTGGAAGGCAAACATGATCTTTGATCTGAAAATATGTTGCATTTAATAAATAAAGATCCGAAGCAGTCATATTGCTCCAAAGAAAAAAAAGGCTTAATCCTGCTCATTGTCACCTGCAGGCTAGCGTCTTAGTCCCAGCAGGTTCTAAATGAGGAAAGGCCAGGAGGAAGAAAACATGCCACAATTAAAATAGTGCACTACAGTTTTAAATGTTTTATTTAAAAGCCTGTTTCCCATGAAGTAAGCTTTCAAACAGTGGCCCAATTTGAGAGCTATTTATGTGGTGTGACCACTAGGATAATTGCCTATTTTTGCTTGATAAAATTTTAATTTGAAGAATAGACATCATGACCACGTGATAGCAACTTGGCCAGAATTCGCACTGGCTACATTGCATGCAGAGCTTTGGATGGTACATCTTGGGGAATTAAATGAGCTTTGCTTCATTCCTACAAAGTCGAATGTTGTCAATTTTTCCTGCAATCTGATTAGAACAAATGCATCTTTATGAGATGAAATGGATCACGGTGAATGAGCTTAATTATAGCTAATAGTTAATTAGACAGTTCAGAAAAGGTTTGAGTGAGTACAGAGTACAGTTCATTTGCTGCTGAGCTAGTGATTGCACTTGGATTGCAGAGGCTCTTTGAATAATTTACACCCGTTCAAAGCCCAATTTTCTAAAAAATGAAGCTGCGACGGGTTAGACTTGTGCACTGTTAGGACAGTTATTGTAGTGTATGTTTCCCATGGAAAAAAAGATGTAGTTTTCAGTAAAAGGATACTCCGACAATGGGTGTTTGACTGGCTTGGGGAGAACCCAGGGGGCCATCACTTTGATGTGGAAAGTAGATGAGCCATGAAAAAAAAACAGGTAAACGCTGAGAAAAATCTCTTCGACAAGAGCATTATTGTACTGTTACAAAAGGAAAAGGAAGCAACAACTGTATGAATTATTAAATGGACCAACTAGGCTGAGGCCTGTCAGGAAGAGCAAGAGGGAGGATGAGAGAGATCCATACACTGTGAAAGAGAACAAGAGAGAGCGAGATGGAGAACAAGAGAGAGAGAGCGAGAAAGGGACAGTTCCACACTCAGCCCAGGTATGACAGCAGTTCTCAATCAACACCTACAACACTCTCCTACAGAGCCATCATATCAACCCAGCAAGGCTAATTTCTCACAGTGTAGGCACACACAATGCTCTCAAAGCAATCTGTCATAAGCTCAGCACTCCAGTGACGCCCACTCTTGGTATCCACCCCTGGGAAAATGTGAAACCTCTGCTATAGGGCCTGCACTGGAGTAAAAGCTTCAGCACTGTCCCTGTAGCTCTAACTGATTCCGCCACCATTCTCGGCAGCTGCATTTATTGAGAGGGACAGCAGCAGCAGTAGCAGAGCAGAAGCTGGAGTACCATATGGTCCTGCCTCCAGCCACATTCACATGTTTAGAGAAAAACAGCTCTGGACTTATATAAGAAAATGACAGAGTAAGATTCCCTAAGGTAGTCTTTGAGGGAAGAAAGGAGGGCAATGGTAGCATTACTAAATATTGTAGATATAAGATATATTATATCATACAAAGCAAGATGCTTAAAGACATGACATGAAAAATATTTGAAAAACAAGCTGTAAACTGCTATGATGATGCATACTATCTCAACGATACATGGACTGTTCAGTGTTTGCTCCTGCTCAGTTGATTCTGTGTGGGCTCTGGACCCACCTCAGCTCTAATGAAGATGAAGATGTTACAGAAACTGAATGAATGAATCAAGTGTCTTTTATATAAATCACAATAGCACCCTCATAGGGAGAAGTTCCTAAAACTGAGTGAGTGTGTGAGAAATAACACTTTTCCACTGCATGCTACCTACCCAGCTTGGCTCTACATTCTTTTTTTTTTTTTTTGCTTTTCCACTAAGCACATTTAGCATTAGGAACCTGGTATTTGTTCAGACCCTGCTTGCTTGTGGTTCCAAACATATAAACATTGCAGACTGCTGACTGACCTTCATGACCAAATGCAGATATACAACACAAACTACATGTTTATAAAATGTCCATGCTACAGTAGTGATAATGTTTGTTTTTGTCAGACTTGCAAAAGCATAGCAACTACTGATCTGTGTAAACTGTGGCATGGACCCATTTTCAGTCTGAAACATATAAACAGTGCGCAGATACTGTTGTGGTTTTCAAAACCTACAGTTCCAGTTAAAGACAGTGTTTTGTGATGTTACTGACTAAATTTCAGGGGGAGCTGTTAGTGGAAAACTACCATGGACCATGGACCAAGAAAAGGAGTAGAGCCTAGTAGATTTGAGTAGAGTAGGTATCATGCAGTGGAAAAGTACCAAAATAGTAAACCTTCCATTGCAAGTCCTGTGAGTTAATATATAAAATGAGTAAGTGAGTGAGTTAAGTGTATTACAAGTCAGTTTCATGATGTGGTGAGAGTTGCCTAAATAGTTCTTGGCTCTGAAATAATGGTTAACTTTGCAAAATAATGAGTAACACCATTTTCAGTCAGCTACAAGATGGTAGAAAATGTTACTGGTACATGTTTGGTCAATTGGTCAATTCATGCAGAACATCTATATTATATTATAGTTTTTTCATATATGACAGATTTTTAGGGTTCATCACAGTCATACGTCTCATTTACAAAAAGTGGAAATAAAATTAAGGACTGCCCACTGGAAATGTGGCTCAGTTAAAGCACTGGTCCAAAGAGGCTTATTTGGCAAGAGTGTATAGAGAATCATATACAGTAAGCAAAACCCCTCTTTTGGGATTACACCCAGAACACTCACATTCATCATGTGTTACAAAGGAAGACAGATATGATGTCATGTCTTGACAGACATTTGGAAAGGTTTCTCCTCATTCTGTCATTCTGGGATAAAAGTGAAATAGAGGAAATGTATATATCTCTACATGAAAGCAACCCTTAGTTCAAGAATCCAGAATGAATACAGGACAGCTGACAGCCATTACTACTAAACACATCTCACCAAGTCACCCCCTCTACTATAAGCCAGTGAATTGGTTTTGACCATGCTCACACATAAGCGATGGACTTATTGCTCACATCTCTGAAGGGGAGCTCAGCTGTCTCTTGGTAGAAATCAGTTTTTCTCCAAGTGTCCATGGTTTAGTTTGAAATAAAACACTCAGACAGTTTATCTCCAGTAGGGTCGTGTCAGAAACAGAGTTTGTCACTACCCACTGACACTCTTCCTATTAAAATCCTCCTTAGTGTTAGCATTGAGAGCCATCATCTGTGAACTGATTTTTCCATTCTTTTGCATCAGTTTTAATGATTTAAGAAGCCTGAGGGACTTGAAAAAGTTATGCACATTGTAATGTTACACAGTCAGATGTCTGGCTTCAGTGACTTTGCCTTCACTGGGCCAAAAATTAAAAGCCGGCCCCAGACGTTGAGAACTGTGTTAGCGCCTGCCCAGGCGAAAATATACATAAGAAATGCAGTTGAACATGCTTATAGGCACTGAATAATATGATTGCTCTAAACAAGGGCTGTCCAGTGTTTCTGGGTTTGTGCTTTCTATCTCTCTCTCTCTCCACTGCTTTCCCACATGAGTTCATGACACTGATTGGTCGGAATAAGGCACATTGCCATGCAGCATAAATTAAATGTATCATGTCGTGGCGTCACACTAAAGACGAATTATATCAAGACAAACTGCTAAATATATTTAGTGACCCAAGCCTCTCAGAGCAAATTACTGATAATTAAATTAAAGGAAAACAAAAATGTGTTGACAGATAGCAAGAACCCATTTTAAATCTAGGATTCAAAACTATGTATAATATTATAAGCTGAAAAAATGCCAACATGTAAACCACAATAACAATTTTAATCACATGATGTGAGTAATGATTAATTGTAAGTTTAAACGCTAGTATTTAGCATTTAGCAGTTTTTATTATAGCGGCTATTTAGCAGTTATTTTTTGTTGTTTTTGTTCTTTTTCTTTTGAAAGAGAGATAAAACTCATAAATGCATGACAAACTGGTCAGAAGAAACCATTCTTTTTACTTTATCATAACATTTCAGAGTAGTTTTTACGATCTTTTAATTAGAATTTCTTAGTTTGCTGAGTAAAAGTTTCAGGGAGAGTTAAAGTCCAACACAACAGTGATGGGACACAAGCTTTAAATGAGCATTCAGCTCACAGCTCAGACAATAAAACACCTCCATATTTCAGCTTCAACGACTATAAGTTGTGCATGTGTGTGAGAATGAGAGAAAGAAAGAGAGAGAGAGAGATAGTAAGAGTGAGATTTAATATGTTTTAGCATGAAATTTTGAAGCTGATTTCAAGAGTTGTGATGCTGTGTTTACATCGTATAAAACGACAGTACGTCTCTAGGCTTTGTATAATGAGTGTGGGAGGAAGTTGTGACAAAATTCGGTAAAATTATTAATTTGCATATTAAAAAGGCCACACATACATTTTAATTAGAAGTTCAAATTTCCGAATTAATCACATGATTTAACACGTTAATGTTAACACCACTACTATGAACATAAACATTTTGTGGCTTGAATGATTAACATGATTCAAACCTCAATGATGTGTGCCATAGTGACGTTTACAGAAAAAAATAGCATTAGTAGTACTTTAAAATGTATTTTTTCTGTAGTATTCTCTTGATGAACTACTGCAATAAATTTGTATTTATGTTATGTTATAATATTATTATATTGTAAGTGTTATATGACAGTATAAAGTGATGTCCCTCTGAGAAAAAAGGGCATTATAGCCCAGTTACCATGTTTTGCATACTGGTATTCTCATCCAACCATCGTGAATCTGCCGGATGACAAGCTAAACTCATTCAGCTGGCAGCAGCATCATACCTTTTTAGTAAAATAATTGTTTATTTTTTTTCTTTCCTATTAATTATATCTACTGAACTGTATATATTCCATCAAATGATATGTTATTGTTCTTTTATCAAACCTACTGCCATGTGTAGCTGTGATTTTACTATGGGAAATGTGCGGTTTAGTCCCAATGACTTGCATCATACTTTACCCACAATAAAACTCACAGCCTCTTGTGCTTTATTGCTTTAATCTAAATCATCATGTAATGTACAAGAGCTTAGGACAACAGAACTTGAAAGATTACATCTTACTGCGCTCATGTTGGCTTAGTTGACAACAGTTGCTTGTTGAGCTGATGTGGGTTTAAGGCACATTTGTTAAACACCACAAGGCTCATAAGGGATATTCAGTCATTCATTCTGCGCACTTATTACAAGCACAGACGTATCAAAGCTGCAAGGGTATTATAGACTTATAAACCTCAGATTTATGAACTAATCTCTAAATGCACTGTGCACCCTTAAGGGAATAGAAACTCAGGGCCTGGCCAGTGGTTGCATAACACTGCCACTGCCCATCAAAGTGACCTATTGACTCCCCCCAGTTATATAGGTGACATTTAGATGGTTATAAAATGGTTCATGTGCATGTAATATATTATGTCCTTTGTTTTTAATGAGTGAAAGTACATCTGCACCTAAAAACTGTTTGCATAATAAAGGTGCATCTCAATAAATAAGAATATCATCAAACAGTTCATTTATTTCAGTAATTCAGTTCAAAAAGTGAAACTCATATATTAAATAGATTCATTACAAACAGGGTGATCTCTTTCAAGTGTTTAATTTTTTAATGTTGATGATTATGGCTCATGGCCAGTGAAAACCCAAAAGTCATTATCTCAGAAAATTTGAAAATTATATAAGACCAATAAAAAAATTATTTTTAATAATGAAAAGTATTTACAGTATATTCAATACTTGGTCAGGGCTATGAATTACTGCATCAATGCAGCGTGGAGGGGAGGAGATCAGCCTGTGGCACTGCTGAGGTGTGTTATCGAATCCCAGGTTACTTTGAAAGCTGCCTTCAGCTCATCTTCTGTTGGGTCTGGTGTCTCTCATCTTTCTCTTGACAATAGAATAGAAGAGAATTTATGGGGTTTAGGTCAGGCGAGTTTGATGGTCAATCAACCGGCTATTGGTATTTTTGGCAGATGCCAAGTGCTGCTGGAAAATGAAATTTTGTGCATCTCCAAAAAAAGTGTGCATCTCCACTCTTTTTCCAGACCATGGGACCTTTAATTCTAAATGAAATGCATAATTCACTTTCATCTGGAAACAAGAATTTGGACACTGAGCAACAGTCCAGCCCTTTTTTTCCTTGGCCCATGGAAGATGGTTCTGGTGTTGTCTCTGGGTCATGAGTGGCTTGAAACAACAGTTGTAACCCATGTCCTGGATACATCTTTGTGGTGACTCTTAAAGTACGGACTCCAGCATCAATCCACTCCTCGTGAATCTCTCCCAAATTTTTGAATAGCCTTTTCTTGCCAATCCTTTCAATGCTTCACTTTTTTCTACCACACTTTTTCTTTCCACTCAACTTTCCATTAATATGTTTGGACACAGCAGGAGGGTGTCAATGACTACTTTCTGGACATCTGCCAACTCAGCAGTCTTCCCCATGATTGCGTAGCTTACTTTGACCCTATGATCCAACTGCTGTAGGCAGAATCTACAGTCATTGCTAAACATGAAATTCCTCAACATGTTCAGGTTCCAGTGCATGTGTTGCCGACATAAGCACAAATGGGCCTGACGGTGAAGGGTAGTCATGGCAGGCTTCCTGGCAGCCCGATGAGACCAGAGACTGGTTATGTGCAGTCTGTTCTGGATTGTCTGGGCAAAGAGCCGTTGGCCATATCATCCTGCAAACCTTGACTGCCAATCTGTAGAAGACAGCCTGACAAGAAGTGCTGACTGGGTGAGGAAAACAAGAAAATCTTCTTGGGGTGTCAACTTATGGGGACACCCACTTTGCAGCCTGTCTCTGACATCCCCCGTTATATGGAACTTGGCCTTCAATTTGGAGATGGTATTAGGGCTTGAGGTATATTTATCAGACGGCCTCATAAGACAGTATTAAAAAATGTTCAGTGTGTTTTTATGCTCAGCCATATGAACATATGTATGTGCGCTACAGAGAGGGATGTTTAGGATAAGCTGTCAGTGAGGTAGGACACTATTAATTTTACACCCTCCCTTAGAGCATGCAAATGTAAACTATTCTCTATGTTTGCCTTATTTGGAAAGGAGAGAACTATATAGACGAAAGGATCCGAGCCAGCGGAGAGAGATCATAGACATGGGACAGAGATGATCGGAGCGCTCAATTGAACACTCTCTCACGGGATCCTTAAGAACCCGTAAGACACTGTTTTGGTAAATAAAGATGTATTTACACTTTTAACCGTGTCTGCGGAGATTCTTTTCCATCACCTGTCTTCACAACACAGCAAAAGAGGCTCACTCTAAATAATGCCGCAACTTGGTTTTGCAGAACACCAGCTTGAAGTTGCACTATCGTATGCGCCCTATCCAGATCAGTCAAACGTGGAATGCCGATTCTTGGAGCAGACACCTACTGACCACAGTAGCAGGGCCCATGCTCACAGGTGCTGCCAATCAGGTGCCTTATTTGCAGTACCTGGGGGAACCAGAAGCTCAAAACAAGTGTCAATTGCAACAGCAGAATTAGCTGTTTGGCATTGGCAGAGAGGATTTGAAAAATTTTTCATGAGTGCAACCCACATACTCAGCTCTACTGCTCATCCCACAAATGCATGTTCCTTACAAATGTGGCACCATTTAAAAGGGAAATTAACAGGATTTGCAACAGCATAAGAGTTTTTGCCAAGAAGTAATGTTACAACAAAGACATTTCCTTAATTTTTATAATTTTTATATAATTTGAGTTTCACTTTTTGAATTGAATTACTGAGATAAATTAACCTTTTGATGATATTCTTATTCATTGGGTTGCACCTGTATTTGATTCTAAATTCACTGTTTTTGTGTCTTATTAATGTCATAAAAATCAGAGCATTTTATACAGGCCTATTCAGATTATAATAGAACATAGCAGCCAATCAGAACATTTACATTAATCTGTCTTAAAAGCACAGTAAAATTTAAATCTAAGGACTAAGGGAGGTGGGGAAAAAGTAACAGAAAAATAAATTAAATGCTTTTTTTTTTTTTTTTGGTACTTAAAAGCTTCATCAGGGTAGTGGTAGTTCCTGGGCATACCAAAAACACAATTCTGAATAGCCAGTCCACCTACTAACATGATTTCTTCTATTTTGGGAGCAAACCAAAGCACCTGGACCATGCACACAAAAAGAAGAACCCAGAAATCCAATACCCGGGAGCTACATGGCAACATCACTACCTGAAGTGTCTTTGTGCGATATTCTGTTTTTTTTTCTTAATTCGTTTATCAAACTGTGGAGTTATGAATTCTCTTCCATGTTCTGTAATCTTTCTTTTCATATAAAGACCTAAATAGTTTTTTCTTCAAAATGAGAGTGATTTCATTTGATACACATATGCATAAATTTACAGTCTATTGCCACTATCCTGAAGCTTATCCATGGCAAATATCTTCTGTACATAAGTTCTGTCACATTCCTAGACTTTTATTTCCAGAGAGAAACTAACACGCCTGAGAGTGAAGGCTTTCTAATAGAATTATCCTCCCCACAAAGAGAGGTCTAATTAGAGCATCAACACGATTACATGTTTTGGCACGCATCTGATCCACGTGGTTCAATTTTCTAAACAGATTTACTCATCTACTCAGATTTTAGCAGGAGGGGTCAATTTGAAAATCACATTTCATTACATCAGCTTATCGTATTAAGAACTAAACCAAAATGTTTATTAGTTTTGTCTGATTAAATGAACGTAAATGGATTACTAATGCTAATTATTATATTGTCACATGACATTATTTGCATAGACATTTTAGTGCTGGAAAATAAATTAAGAAAACAATCCTAAAACTGTTTCCAGTCGCTAATTCTTACTAAAGTGGCTAAATATGCAGGTTACATGTGTAAATGCTTATACATAATCAACATGAGCAGGTTCTTTTAAATGTACCGCAAAAAGGCAGTTTTCCTTGGACAACCTGTTACAAGGTTTACAGCCATTTCTACAGCTTTCTAACTCCAGCACACCACATTAACCACAATAAAAATGGAATAATCTTGGAACAGTGGTCAACGTCTCCAGATGTTAGTGGCCTGCCAAAATTAATCCAGCAGTAAATGGATTGTGATTCGTCATAAAAAGAACCCAGACAAACATTTAAGTAGCTGCAGGCCTCACTGGCTTTAGATAAGGTAATCAGAACGAGCTTATTGAAATAGTATTCTTCATTCAAGAGAGGACATTTTTGTAAGACAGTGGTCATATTACATCTAGAGTATTTATAGATTACTTTGATTACAATTTTACACTGACTTAATTAAGATACAATACGATAAGAACAATAATAATTGTTTTGAGTTTCTCATAGTTTTAGCTCTTATGCAGTTCAAAAAATAAGTAATTAACACTACTTCTAAACTGAAAAATAAGTTGAATGCTTGCCTTAATTTAAGCGAGTTCTTGTAACTTATGTGAGTAATTTACTGTTCAGTATGTCCCACTGCGCTCTCAATGCAGTGTGGCAGACATTCGCAGCAGCAGTGCTAACACCCCCAAGGAGGCAAACGGCATCAGTTTCTAGTCTTATCCTCTAAGGAATATGTTTTCTTCTCATTCACAACATGCTTTGATCTTTCTCAGAAATTCATTTCATTTTTAAAACTGAAAGATTACTTTTTAAGTTCAGGTACACACAACTGATGTAAATGGAAGTCAATATGAAGTGAGTGAAATTGTGTTTTCTCTTCTGTATGAGGTAAGGAACCTGATTATTCTTGCTGAATTTTATTTGTTCCTACTTGCTTAAAGGAGCAATCAGTTATTTTCTCAAATAATTATGTATCACTGTTATATAGACACCCCATAGACAACCATTTTCAGAAACATACATACTAAGACTAGAGATATAGTCTTTTACATGATACACCACCGTTACTGAGGCAGTTCACAAAGTTTGGCAGTTCCTGTGGGGAGGTCCATTAGATGCCTGTGTGCATGCTGGTGGGAATGGGTTACTCTGAGGCCAGATGGGATTCTAACCCAGAATCCCACAGATCCCATCTGTCTGAATCGAACAACCTGTGAAACTTCAACCACAGCTGTCACTGATGTGAATATAAGCCCAAACACAGTATAAATGTTGTACTTAATAAAGAATATATATATATATATATATATATATATATATATATATATATATCTCAAAATACATAGATGAAGGTGGTTTTTCTAAGGCATTTTGGACCATAGTTGCCCATCATTATGTCTTCACGCAATACAAGATGCAGTAGAAGTTTTGAAAAGATTCAAATAAAAACATTATCATTAACTGACTACTAATGAACAAAATGTTTTTACAAGCAGTTATTATGGTGTCTACTGTATCTTACACACTAAGGCATTCTTTATGACCATCTGGGACTTGCTATTTAAGTAAACCTAAGAGTTTGTGCTCTACTAAACTAAAGGTGTGTGTTTTTCTGAAATAGACAGTCAGGCTGATCCTTATTGAGTGTGACTTAAGCTATTTAAATACATCTCTCACTGTGATCTGAGAATGGGAGGAAGAGACTCTGCAGTGGCAGCTCTTATTCTCCACCTATCACATCAGCTCTGCTGGGCCTAAAGGGTATCTACTGTGAAATGTGCTACACTGCTGTTTATGCTTGTGTCAATGCGCTCTCGTCCCAAATGCAATGAACATTTGACAACGCATTTTGCTTCTACATCTGCATAGCAATGGAGTCTCCTGCAGAGGAGAAATACAGGGGAGAAAAAGTCTCTAAATAAATAAAGAATAGATAGAGAGATAAATAAAATTACCAGTGGATAGCGTGTGTTGCCTTACTCCACCCCCCACCCCCCACCACAGGAGCACACCAACTCAATACACTTGCCAGTCAATATTACATTTAAGTCATTAGAGGCATGGGTAGCAGCTGATTTCTCCACTCTACAAAAAGCAAGTTCCAGGGAAGTTGAGCCATGCCCCTCACTTCCGATTGTCTGAAGAGCTGCACCTGTGCATGCAGTGCAGAAATGTTCCCCTGCACTGCATTTCCCTGGCCATTGTCAAAGCAGAAATGATCCCTATCAAGGATTCCCTTCTACTTCTTAATACTGTTTCACACACACACACACAAATTTAACTAGTCCCCAAGTGTGAAGAACGTAGGACCAATCAAAAGCCTTATACATAAATAAAAATAATGGACCTTAGCATCCTGCGATTTTGGTATTTGTGAGGTTCCTAGAACCAGTCCCCTGTGTAACGTCATTAAATCCTCACAGACATGTTCTAATGTCTAAAGACTTCCCAGAAGATTAGAAACTGATACTGTGGCAGAAGAGGGGTCAAACTACCTATTAATAACCTCAATGAGTTGTTGGAGTATCAACAACGTGTCGGTAGTCTTGATCATTTTTCCAGCAAGGGTAGGATGGATGATCACTAATTCTCTTTATCGTACTGTGCCTGAGTGTATGAGGAATTGCAATATTGTTGATATATACCTGTCTTCCTAAAGCTATAAATCAAACTCTGCTGTTACAGAATAATGGAAGTGATCTATCGTGCAATAACTTGTTTTATTACCAGCTTTTCCCATGGCACTTCAAAGTCCCAGAAAAGTTTTCTGGTTTATGGGCTTCTGCCAGCCTTTACAGCAAGACAACTGTTCTGCCCAGGTGAACCCTCTACTTACTGTGTCTTCTTTAAAGACATATTTATTAATGTGTTTATTTACTGTATTATGTTAAGGCATTGTCACTTTTTTGTGAGTCTGACGGCAAGGATGAATAAAATCTTGTTGCTTTAACACAGGTTTGTTACAGTGCTTTGGCTTGTGAGAGCATATAAGATTTTCATTCATTCATTGTATGTAACTGCTTATTTAGTTCATCCACTTTTGAGTCACCAATCCACCTACCAACATGCGTTTTTGCACTGTGGGAGGAAACCGGAGCACCCGGAGGAAACCCACGCGGACACAGGGAGAACACACCCAACTCCTCACTGACAGTCCCCTGGAGCGGGACTTGAACCCACAACCTCCAGGTCCCTGGATCTGCGTGAGAGCGACACATACCTGCTGCACCACCATGACACCCATATATGATTTTAAAAAGGAAAATTATATCATATATTCATTCATTTGTTTTTCAAAATGACATCTTCCTGATTATGGTAGTGGTGGGTCGGAGCCAAAACAATATCATTGGGCTTAAGGCAAGAACACAGCAACTAAAATGGGTGTGAATTGAGGGAATAATCCAACTCTTCACATATGATGAAATGAGGTGGGAATGGAACCCAGGACCCAAAGACACTGCAGCAGTGTTGCAACAACATTACCTGTAGTGCCACCATTGCAAAATAACTTCAGACCGAGTTTAATTCATTACCATTTAATAAGTTTGAACGAAGCTAGCCTGTTCTGACATTACAGAGCAAATAAATCACTTAAGACACATATGTGTTATGCAAATTTTCTTAACTTTCACATTTATTTGGAGGACGACATGGCACATTTAATACAGTTGCTGCTACACAGCTCCAGGGTCTCTGGTTCCTGAGTTTAATCCTCGACTTGTCTAGGAGGTGGTTTTCTCCCAGTATGTGTTTGTGTGGGTTTGCTCTGGTTGCTCAGGCCTCCTCCCACAGACAAAAAACTTATGTTGTAAGGGAACTGACTGTGCAAATGTATCTGCCAGTGTGAGTGACTGGGTGAATGTCTGAAATTGTACACAGGTGTGTGTGTGTGTGATTGACTGGATGAGTGTGTGAAATTATTCACAGGCCCACTCCAACACTGATCAGAATGAAGCGGTTACAAAAGATGGAAAAATGACTGAAACTGATGGAAAATGCACATATTAGCACAGGGAACAAGCTCTAGTTTTTTATTACAATGCAATAGACTTGACAGAGAAATTAGAACTTACAGTTTAAGTACCAGGGTGGCATGGTGGCGCAGCAGGTAGTGTCGCAGTCATACAGATCCAGGGACCTGGAGGTTGTGGGTTCAATTCCCGCTCCGGGTGACTGTCTGTGAGGAGTTGGTGTGTTCTCCCCGTGTCCGCGTACGTTTCCTCTGGGTGCTCCGGTTTCCTCCCACAGTCCAAAAACACACGTTGGTAGGTGGATTGGTGGCTTTAAAGAGTCTGTGTGTGTGTGTGTTGCCCTGTGAAGGTGTATTCCTGCCTTCCGCCCAATGATTCCAGGTAGGCTTTGGACCCACCGTGACCCTGAACTGGATAAACGGTTTCAGATAATGAATGAATGGAATTTAAGTACCCAATTATTAAAGTACCACTAAGAACATGGGCAAGTACACCATAAAACACATGAAGATACACTGTACATGCCGGGTAAGTACATGTATTTGAAAACAGATGTGGTGACTGGTCACAACATGCTAGATTTGACACATTATCCACCTTCGGTAATCATCATGGTAAATATCTTGGTCCATACATATGTGAGGATAAAGGGTAAAAATAGCAGCTGTAAGACAGCAGTGATTTTTCAGTACAATACAAATGTAAACGTACCCATCGGGGATGAAAATAATGAAATGAAGCCACAGGCAGATCAGTCAAATTATGGAGAAATCACAACTAGTTCCATTTATTTTTGTTTTAATATTAGCCCGACATTAAAAATCAATAATGTAAGTATTCTTTGAGGGTCAAGAAGGCTTTTCTGTCCCTTAAGCCTCATAACTCTAAACTCAGTCCTGACAACTGTACCTCCCACTCCCACTCCCTGTCTGTCACACACTCAAACACACACACACACACATTATTGTCACATTGTTTCGGTGGACATTACATAGACTTATGTTCATTCTGTGGAGACTCGCCCTAAACTAAACAATAAATCAGACTAGAATAACACTTCCCCCGTCCTTAACTCTAACACTAACCCCAAACTTTATCCCTAACTGTAACAGGTCTTCACTTACAATGTATGAATGTATGCTCTGGTACAAGATTTTTGTCCCGATTGTGACATAATACAGACGCATGAAGAGAGAGAGAGAGAGAGAGAGAGAGAGAGAGAGAGAGAGGAACAGTAAAATCTCACTTTCTCTCCAATTTTCTAAACGAAATTCCCTTAGAATCAATTGCACTGGTATATTGGCACCATCATTGACTCCACATTAGAGGCTCCTAATCACTAAATTATTAATTATTCTGCAGCTGGGTAATTCTCAGTTTTTTGCAAGAGATTAAATAAAATACTATACAACGTTCTCATTATGTACACTGCGTTTTCAGCAGAAAAAAAGGAGTGCAGGAATATTCTGTGCTGCTGACTCTTCAGATAGAGCTGGTGAGGTATTGGTGGAGCTTATTCTCTGTGGGTAGGCTGCTCTTTGATTTCATGTCTCATTACACCGGAGGAGTTGTGTGGATAGAGAATTCAGAACGATCTGCTGCACGTAATGGATCAGCATAAGAAGCATGATAAGGGCTTGTCTCACCACTTCATATTCTGGGAGTGGAGCTGGGGAATATTGGGGTATATAGTCATCATCACTGGTATGACACATAGTAATGATCAAGGCAGATAAGGGGAAGGGGTTCTTTAGTTTTTCAAGGTTACTGCACTGAGAGTGAAGTAGAGAAAGGGCTGCTTCTCTGGTTCTCTAGAGCAGTATGTTGAATTTGTCTTTGTCAAGGGCACAACAGCACAAAGGCTGAGGAGTGGGTCTTCAAATTGCAGACTTCTGGTTAAATAGGTTCATTTTCCACTGCTTTCCTTTGGTTTTAAGCCCCACAGGCCCCTGGCTCATGGGTGGTAACCACTTCAAAGGATTCTTTGAAGCAAAGCTGGGGAAGAACCTCTTTTGGTTCCCTTAAGAACCTTTCGGATTCATGGTTCTATTGAATCGACTCGCCAGAGAGAATTCTTACTGATCCTTAAGTATTGCTCCAAAAACCCTAGTTGGACAGCTTTAATTTTAAATTATACCTACCTCTCAGGAAGCAATGGTAGCACAAATGAGATGAAACACTGCCATCTGGTGGTGCGCAGAAGAAAAACTCGCTGTAGCAAAATTGTGGTAAAATATGGGAAAAAAGAGTGAGATCAATGCTGCACGTGTTAATTCACAATCTTGGTGTTCCAGGAGATTTATCTCTTCAATATTTTAGAACTGACCACTTTAAAAACATGATGTACCTGTGAGAAAAACAGAACAGGACCATCTGCACCTCCTTCATTGACATGTGTATGAAAATAAAATACAGGGCATCGGAAAGTAGCAAAGCTTACCCCATAATCCAGATCAGTAGAGGGCAGCACACACACACTGTGCTGCATGTGAATGAATGCGCGTGAAGGCAGTTAAAGCTACTGTAAAGCAAAGATATCGAAAGAATGTCTTAAAGGTACACAATCATAAAATATCGAATAGCAGTGCTAAAATCAGTATATTCTCTTTGAGAAGTGGAGCTGTATTTAAGTTCCGGCAAGTTTTAGGCACCAGAAATAAGTTACTTATTTATCTGAGTAAAAGAAAAAAAAAACGCCCAACATTAGAATAAAACCAAATCACATTATTCCAGTAAGTGTGATAATCTGTCTGTGTGGGAATATATATATATATTCATTACCTGTAACCACTTATCCAATTCAGGGTCGCGGTGGGTCCAGAGCCTACCTGGAATCATTGGGCGCAAGGCAGGAATACACCCTGGAGGGGGCGCCAGTCCTTCACAGGGCAACACACACACTCAAACATTCACTCACACCTACGGACACTTTTGAGTCGCCAATCTACCGAACAACGTGTGTTTTTGGACTGTGGGAGGAAACCGGAGCACCCGGAGAAAACCCACGTGGACACAGGGAGAACACACCAACTCTGCCCTGTACATCCATTATCCTACCTCCAAATCAGGTTATTGTCTTCAGTCAGTGTCCCATTGTCTCATGTATGTCTATCAGTGAGCTGCAGGTATCGTATGTCCTGCACTTGTCTTCTGTTTGTTCACTTTCATATATTTATATACGTAGCCTAGTTGAATTTAGTCTATTTTTTGTTAAAAGTTACTGCATCTTGGAGAGGATAGTAACGTAATTTCAATCCTTTTTATGTGCTGTACATATGCAGAATTGACAATATAACTCTCTTGACTCTTGACTTGATATGTATATATATATCCCTATGTATAAATTAAAGGTTTATACTCCATAGTTTGTGTGTTTTATTAGAAGAAATTGTAATATGTAATAACTGTGGTTTGTAAGCCTTTCACTAAAATAGGTATATACTTCAGTCACACGAGGTACACTTAGCTGTGTTTTAAAGGATAAAGTGGAACAAAAATTAAAATGTGGTGGCAGTATTAGAAATTGCACCTTTATTCAATAAAGTAGCACAGGGACATACGATGCAGGGTGTGTTCCTGCTTTGACCTGAGTGATTCTGTGTAGGTTCCTCACCCACCGCAGCCCTGAGGAGAACACAGTGCCTACAGAAGATGAATGACTGACAGTAGGTAACATCTGTATTAGTTTGCCACCATGAGAACATAGGTTTTGTGCCACTCTAACACCAAAATATAAGGGAAATTTGCAAGCTTGTTTGTCAAAAGAAATCATTCCTATTCACAATGACCGGCATCTAATTTCCCAAGAGAAAACTCTAAAATGACATGAATGTTAGAGGTGCAAGGATTCGTTGCAGTGTTTACAGGGCATGAAACAGAACTATTCCTTCAAGGAAAAACATCAAATTCAATCTGCTCATAGATAAATAACAAGAGTGCTGGAGTCTGTTACCAAACAAATCTGTGCTGGCATTGCTTATGCTGTGATTCTTTATGAGAAGCATCTTGCCTATGGCAAGTAATGCGCACTACAAATGCTGCATGAAAGTTTGGAATAGCCACTTGTGAAAAGCCAGTTTTTTTCAGAGAAGTGAGGATTCAGGATGTTTCCGGCAATATATATAAAAAAAACTGCCAGAGTAACGGCAGAAGGGGTTAGATTGCCTGTGGGTCATGTTCTGGAGAGGGCTTTAGAGAGAGAGGGAGGTTTGGGAGTGTGGGGGGAGTTCCGGAGTTGAAGTTAATATTTCAGCATCATACTACAGTCTGATCAATCTTCCCCAGCACACATGTCAGCATTGCCCCAAAGCTCCTTCAGACAGGATGGTGCTCATTATCTAAATTATGGAGCAGTCTGCCAAACCTTCTAACCTCACCCTATAGGCCCTGTATGTCTACTTCCTCTCAGTGCTTTCACCAGGTTTATCGGGTCTTCAGGTCTTTCACAGCACTCACCTGTTCAGTTTGGTATAAAGAAATATGGCCTAGACTTGTAGTGTGTACCTAGAACTATTCAGTCTAAGGCATTCATTCTTAAGCATTCTGCACCTGTTCATTCAGTGTTTCTTCTAAAATCTTCTGGTACTGCAGTACCAGCTTCTACTGATCTAGTAAAGCTTTAGACTTGAAGCTGACTAGATTTTGCTGTGAGGATTTGATGCAATACAGCCATGAGAACTTTGGGGACTGAAGTTGTACATCAAGCAAGAATGGGAGAGAATTCCACCTACGCAGCTTCAACAATTAGTGTCCTCAGTTCCCAAATGCTTACTGAGTGTTGTTAAAAGGAAAGGTGATGTAACACAGTGGTAAACATGTCCCTGTCCCAACTCTTTTGGAATGAAGTTTATCTGTTTGAACATTAAATATCTTGTCTTTGTAGTGTATTCAATGGAATATACGTTGAAAAGGATTTGAAAATCATTGTATTCTGTTTATATTTATGTTTTACACAACATCCCAACTTCATTGGAATTGGGGTTGTACAAGCTTATTATGTCTTATATCGGATATGTAGTTTATTATTGCTGTTTGAACATACATTTCCTGCAGGACATGTGAGGCAAATTGTCTCTACTGCAATGCTACTGAAAAGCTCAGTGCCTCAGATGGGAACACTAGCTGCCCAGGCCTGAGGCATCACTAAGGAACGAAACAGCAATCTCCTAATAATAGAGTCTAAATATGTTAATATATGTGTGTTCTTATAAAATTTGCATTAAAGCACCAAATGTGATAGTCTGTTAGCATTAGCATAAACTGGAATTTCTATGGACATAGCCACAGTAACTAACAGGGGAGAGACTTTCCACGTGATCCAATGTCAACAATAATCGTGTTAAATTGACAATTGTAAATATAAATGTTCCACAATGGTTTCCTTGGCTAAATGCTTCTCCACACTTACAAACTCTTTCTGAATGGCATCACTTCATAGAATCCATTTGGCACCTATATTCTGAAAAATGTTAAGAACATAATGTGATTCCACCTTCAAAGAAAATAAGAAGAAAGGAACACATGGGGAAATATGTGCTTTTGTGGAACTGGGCCTTCATCCCAGGAATCAGAGCTCTAGAGTACTGTTATAATGAGTCAGCAAGCTAGACAAAGCATGCATTTGCATCTTCCTTTTCCACATTTTGAAAGAATTTAATTTAATTTCTTTTTTCTGAAGGGTGTTTTTCATCTGATGAATTCACTTTAAAATCTATGAGGGACTTTGTGGGGACTTTCATTTTTTAAAGAAAACTGATGAGCAGCAGTCACTTGCAGCTATCAAGTGAGCCCCAGATAGTATTTGGTGTGCACTAGATTTTGTTTTGTGAGTCACATATACCATAGTATCTGATTCATGCTCAATGGTTTTAAAAAATAATATAAAATAAAATAAAACAAAATAAGATCTGTAACATCATGGTTAACCTTTACAACATAATGTTATTTCTGTTCTGTATTTCACTCTCATTCATGTGTACATTTTCACAAAGAAGAAGAAATTATATGTACATTTCAGTAAAGAATAATTAACTCTATGTTGTTTACTTTCCGTTTTTAAGCGATATGGGCTAGGAATCCTACTGCGATAAAAGCAACCTGCTTAATTAAATCATAAATGAACATTACCAGGTGGGAATCTGCTGAGTCGGTGGCTTCAATTTTACATTGCTAAGGGATCGTATCGTAGTATCTTCATTCAACAATTTTGAAATTTTACCACCACCAAATAAATAAATAAACAAACAGCGTGGTCTCAAGGTGGGAACATCTAAAAGAGAGGTTGATATTTCAATGAAGACCACGATGTGCCATGGCATCTGTAATTTGGTGATGTGTTTGTGGTATTTAAAAGTCAGTACAAACAGCAGACTGAACGGATAAAGGACAACAAACAGAGGGAGGATCAAAGCTCATACCTCAAAGTGGTCTTGCCCACTAAATTAGTCTGGGAGCAGAAGATAGCTCAGTAATGGTGCGCTTCATTACTTTCTGTGAGCTCAATCATCCCCAACATATATAAAGTGCAAGTACTGCCATCGGACATTTCATTTGCATACTCCTTCTCATGATCAGAAGAGTGTTTATGGAATATGCAATGTCTGATTGAGAAATTGTTTTAAATATCGACTAGATAGACTTTTTAGCCTTAAACACACAGCACATATTTATGTACATAGATTCTCCTCTTAAACTCTCTCTGTTAAAATGACCCTTATTATTATTATTATTAGTAGTAGTAGTAGTAGTAGTAGTAGTAGAAGGACACTCCATTTTTGGGTTCATTAAAATATGTGTGGAATTTTCACTGTGTTCATTTTTTCTTTAAAGGCACTCTTCATATTCATATCCATATTAATGTTTCACATTTTTCCTGTAAGGGTTGGCCTAGGGCTTTCTCATACTGAGGCAGCTTGGTAAGGAACTTAAATATTGTTTCTTGATAGGCTTGAATTGGTAGGCTCTTTATCTATATCAGTCTGTATGTGTATATAAACTACACAGTTGATTTTTCATGTTAGGGACTTAACTGCAGAGAATTCATTACATACAAGTTCAATACATACAGTCCCTGACACGGAACTGATATATACTGTATAGACAAAAACAGTGTTTAAGATAAGAAGGGTCAATTATTCACACCCATAGCAAGCACCTTTTTTCTGTAGAAGAACTCACCAACCTAAATGTGTAATGTTTATAAGATTTCTGCCCTGGTCACTTTTGTTACTACACATCTGGTCAAACACTGTACATCTCTGTACACAGGGAAAGCCATTATGAGAACATATCTTACATATCTTCAAAGTGAAAAAAAAACTCCTAAAAAAGCTTCAGTTCATGAAGACCTTGTTAATTTGCTGATGAGCTGAAAATATAATTGGATTGAAAACTGTGAATTTTAATCTTCCAGTGTGCAACTTACTGTCCATAATATTACTATTACTATCACTGCTGCTGTGCTGCTAGTTCTGCAGGAAGCACAAAGCAAAAAGCTTTTTAATGTTCACACCATTTTAATATAGAGCTGTGCTACACCACATTTTTGAGGCAATGGATTGTGTAGAGGAGACTAACGGTGTATACATTACAGAATAATCTTGCAAATGAGAAGCTTCTGAATAATCAGGGAATGACAAATATGTCTTTAGTGCACAAACTATTTACATTATAAAGGTCAAATCTGTACAAATCTGTGCCGTGGGCCACTCCACTTTCTGACTCCTGAGCAGTAAGACGAGACTGTGCCACCTGGGGAATGAAGAAATGAATGAAGAGCTTTGTGTATTTTTAGAAACATTATGCAATGTTACAAGATAATGCTTTATATTTTAAATGCTTCAGTTTTACCAAGAGAGTCTGTATATATTTTTGATATCCTGTAGCCCTAGAATTTTGTGTACATACACATACACACACACACACAGTAGACTAGTGACTAGGTTGCATGAGCACAAACACACCTGTAATGGTTGTGGAGAAGATACGGTTAGGTGCCTTTCTCAAGGTCAATTCACTCCCCAACGCCCTAATGGTTCCTGCTTTTTCAATATACCTAAATATAATATTTCTTACTTCATAAGAATTCCATCCTTTATCCATTTAGTGATGTATTGGCTATGGAAATCCCTTGATAACACATTTTACTAATCCCACAGTTTACTAATCCATCTTCTGGGGAATGCTGATTCACAGAAAACTGAAAGGGGGACTAATTTATCCACAAGGCTTTACATATTTCATTACCACCACTCAGAACACATGCATTGTTGTCCCTTTTCAGAAATACATTTTCATGTGTTAGCAGGATAATTGCAGCAGTTTAACCCTGTCCAACACAATACACTGTCACAATGTCACTTCTCTGACCCAATGTTTTATTTTATTTTTTCATTTAAATTGTAATGTTTTCCTTTTCTTGAATTGTCTGAACGGGAATTGTCTGAGTATATTCATTCATTCATTACGTGTAACCGCTTTTCCAGTTCAGGGTCGTGGTGGGTCCAGAGTCTACCTGGAATCATTGGGCCCAAGACAGACAGTCACCCGGAGCAGGACTCAAACCCACAACCTCCAGGTCCCTGGAGCTGTGTAACTGCGACGCTACCTGCTGCACCACCGTGCCGCCCTGTCTGAGTATAAATAAATAATAAATCTAATATCACATTCAAAGCAAATTAAAAAAAAAAAGAAAATTATATTCACCCCTATGCTTGCCATGTCTTGGCTCTGTAAAATGCAGACCAGTGTTATCCACAATAACTGAAACCACAAAGTTTCCAGGGAAATAAATCCAAGGAATGCTAGGGATTCCAAAGAAATTTCAATATATATGACACTGTAAGAATTCAGTGTGTGTGTGGAATTACGTTTAGCCCAGGAATGGATCAGGTGAAAAAATAAGGGACATTGTAAACTGCTGGGTTTGTTTACATATGCAATGTTTTGAATCAATCTGTAATTCCAAGTTCTAACCTCAATTTAAACGTAAACTGAAATGTATTTATTTTATTCTGTTTTTATTTATTTATATATTTATTTATTTATACAGACCTTACAGACGTGAAGCCTGTCTGAATACATCTCTACCAATTCATCACACCGGCAGGGAGGAGGAGTATTTGTCCATTCATTCATTCATTATCTGTAACCTCTTATCCAATTCAGGGTCGCGGTGGGTCCAGAGCCTACCTGGAATCATTGGGTGCAAGGCGGGAATACACCATGGAGGGTGCAACAGTCCTTCAAAGGCAACACACACACCTACCAACGTGTGTTTTTGGACCGTGGTATGGAACCAGAGCACCCGGAGGAAACCCACGCGGACATGAAGAGAACACACCAAGACAGTCTCCCGGAGACGGAATCGTTGTGCTGTTGTGGTGCTGTTGTACCACCGTGCTGCCCCAGTTTGTTCTAACAGTCAAAAATGAAAATCTGTCAGTTCTGTTAGAGTGTTGAAATTTTGCCCATGTGTATTAGACTGTGATAGTGTGATCACTGTGCACTGTGATAGATGACAGTGATATTAATATAGTTTGACATGAAGAATAAAACACAATTTTGGCATAACCATTTCAGCACTAGTGCTATCATGTTCTAAACCCATCTGCAGTTAGTAATCTTATGGAATTTTTCCATTAGCTATGTGTTATGGCACTGTATACTTTCTTATCATCATGTTTTCTGCTTAATCCATCAGGGTCGCTGTGGCAACAGGGTGAGCAAAGAGGCCAAGACGTCTCTGTCCCCCACAACTCCCATCAGCTCCTTCTGAGGGATCCCCAGGCGTTCCCAGGCCAGCCAGAAGATATAATCCCTCCAGCGTGTCCTGGGTCTACCTCGGGGCCTCCTTCCAGTTGGTCGTGCCTTGTATACCTCCAGTGGGAGGCGTCCAGGAGGCATCTTCATCAGATGCCCAAACCACCTCAACTGACTTCTCTCAACATGAAGAAGCAGCGACTTTAGTCCAAGGTCCTCCCTAGTCACTGAGCTCCTCACCCGATCACGGAGAGTACGGCCAGCATCCTGTCGGAGAAATCTCATTTCGGCCGCTTGTATCCACGATCTCGTGCTTTCGGTCATTACCCAGAGCTCATGACCTTAGGTGAGAGTGGGGACTTAGACTCGCTGGTAAATTGAGGGCTTTGCTTTATGGCTCAGCTCTCCGTAAACCACAATGATCCTGTACAATGACTGCATCACTGAAGTTGCTGCACCTAACCTACGGTCAACCTCACGATCCGTCTTCCCATCACTCGTGAACAAGACCCAGAGATACTTGAACTCCTTCACTTGGGGTAGGTTCTCACGCCCTACCTTCTCTCAATTTAATACAGATGAGCATTTAAACCTCAGCTGCCAACCAAGCACAGTTTTCTATATTGTCCTCCATAGTTAGATACCCAAGCCTGTGCTGTTAAAGAGCAATATTAAAAAGTGATGGTAGGCATTAGGTCTGGTCAGTCAGATCAGTCAATGATGGCACTGCTTCTACCAGATCTTACCATGCTGCCCAGAGGGAAAACACAATTAGACAAAATAAGAATAGAATAATTGACCTCACACTCTGAGTGGATCGGACCACACTTACAGCCACTTTCCCCTGACGTAACCAAATTAGCAATGGTTCTCCTCCAACTGTGTTGAGTCATAAAATTTGATCAGTCTGAAAAATGTCTTCAGAATGATGGCCAGGCAAGATCAGGGCACATAAAGACTGAGGAAAATACCATATTTCAGATATAGCCATTAGAGAACTAATAATTAACCCCAAAGCTCAGAAAGTGGACAGACATTGGAGATACTCACGTCACTTCACAAGCATCAACTGAAAGAAAATAGATGTTTGCTTAGCCAGCTCCAGTGACCAGTATACCCCACATTGAGGTACAGATGAGACCCCTATGACCTCAGTGAGGGTGCTCTCCTTTACTGGGCAGTGGAACTGTCTTAAAAAGCACTGACCTTTGTGAGAGGTCAAAGACAAGGATGGATTTGAACTGAGGCTGCCAAACTAGCGTGTGCAAGTCCAAGCTGCACAGAGTTCAAGGCCAGGGTTCCCTTTTTACAAACACAATGTGGGGCTGCAAGACTCAGGGAGACAAGAAAGAAATTAGCATGAAGATGAGATGGAGGACACAACACACAAACTCACACTTCAACAAAGAAATGGCTGAATAGTGCGCTCACAAATAGATGGAAAAGAAATAGAAAATAATAAAGAAAATATATTCCACATGAATCATGTAGCACGAATGCATGAATATGGTACATTCAACGACTAGAGCATGAGTTCATAGAAAATAGATCATTTTTATGACTTCTATTCAGAAGAAAACAAAATATAAAAATTGCTTTCAGACTGAGGACACTTCCAATATCACAACGTAAGAAACGAGGTTAGCCACGACAAAGCAATGAAGTTACTACTGAGAGCCATAAAAAGTCTACTTTTACGCCCATTAAGTTGTGAAAAGCCTGTTTATAGGTTTTTTTTGTTTCCAAACAAGCTGCAGACAGTGTCTAAAATCAGAAAATATGCACTGTATATTTATTTATTCCATTAAATTAAAAATGCAAAAAAAAGTGATATTTCCTAACATAAAAATATGCAAAAGTATGAACGAATCACTTTGACTAGTGTGTTCTTTTATATAAGTGTTAAGACTTATGGGATTATCATGAGCTGTTCATATCACTAAAGATACACATAGAAACCCTCTCCTTTTAAGAAAAGTTAGAAAGTAATGTGAGATATTAATATATGAGCATTTTAGCATGTGATTGTTTGCATGAAACCACCAATTTTCAAGCAAGTTCAGGCTTAAATGGTAAGAAATTGTTTTTTAACAATACATTAAAGGTCATTGCAACAAGATCTCAAAGAATTAGTATGTATAAACTGTCACTGTATTCCATACTATATTCATAACAGATGTACATTTTGATTCATGAAATTCATGAAACTGTCCATTAATGTATTTGATCAAGTGATTATGACATTTTGTACGCTTTGCATAAATCCTGAAAATGGTCTTTTGTATAATACGTAGGGTACAATTTCACCATGAGCTTGAAGAGCAAATACCCCACTGAAAATTTAGTACAGTTTTTCTGTAACCCGTCTTAATAATCCTTTTATTCTGTAGTGCTTTGTGTACCACAAAAGTGCCTTATCAGATGCAGGGGGAAAACTATGATGCCCTGAAAAACACTTATAACTGCACCAAGTCACAGTGGAAACCATGATGAATCACGAGATCCCTAGGAATTTCCACCCCTGCCAATTCTCTGTCATTTTGATTTATATCTTAATTTTATATATATATATATATATATATATATATATATATATATATATATATATATATTAATTGTAGTTAAACAGTAGATTTTGCCCTTTAAAATCATGCTAAAAATCATACTTGCTAGCCCTGGCACTCATTTCTCACTTTCCATGTGGTTGGAGATCAAAGCATGTCTCCAACAGATCAGCAGTGGTAGGGGTTTTGGCTTTCCTTCCACCTGGGATGCTAATAGGCCAAGGCTTGGGGGAAATTATGTTCCCACGCTTATATATCGGCCCACACCAAGGAGCACTCCTAATTATGAAAGCAGAAACATTTTCTCTAGGCAGGTTATGGTCAAAACTTAGCACCAACATTTTTTTTACTACAAACACACAAATAAATAAATAAATAAATAAATAAACTTAATTCCCAAAAAATTAAGAAAATGTTGGCACTGTTTCTATTTTATGCCACTGTGACAGTAGTGATGGGAAAAGGAAATGCTAGCAGTTAATAAGATTTGAGTTTGTTGGGCCAGTATTTACAATTACTTCCAAGACGCAGAAAAGCATATGGATCTACCACTAAAACATTACTCGACACATTACATCTCTATTTTATTCAGGCTCACATATTATCATTCAAAGCTGTGCCACAAAGAGCTTCTTAATTAAAAGGTTAAATAGATGGTTGTTAAAATGTATTTTTGAAAAGTTGTAGATATGCTACAGCTTTTTTTTTTCAATTTCTGGAAATAACATTATATGAACATTATTTTAAGGTATTTTGGAAATTTTAAGGTGTTTTGAAAAAAGGCAACTGGCCTAACCCCATTAAATGAAATAGTTTTCTCATGCCCATGACTTGGATAAAACTAGAGCAAGAATTGCAAATCGTTTCTTCGAATTAAATAAAATATGTGCAGAAATTGCTAATAGTTCACACTGATTAATTTTATTGTTACCCGTGGTCACTCCTGAGCCCTGTAATAATGTATTTTTCAGTTGGCTTTTATGTATTTTTTTTCTTTTGTCTTGTTCTTTTTGGTCATCATATGTACATTGATAACCCATAATATTAAAATGACATGCAGAAAGGAATAACTCTTGGGCACCATTTTTAATTACTTTCATGGTTGAATTTATTAAACAGAAGATTTGTCAGAATCAAAATGGACCTGCATGTGATCTTCCAACTGCATGTGGAGCATGAAATAATGCATTTCCTAATCTCTACAGCAAATAATTCAATCAAATTTTACTTAAATAAAAATAATAATATTTATAAACATATATAACATTTCTTCTGATATTAAGTAACTAAGGTATAGCAGCAGTAATATACTTTTTAACACTGGTCTCAAGAATAAATAGCTATTTAAAAATCACATGTATTCATTTTGTCCAGTTGCAACCTTTCTACATTGTATCCCACATTTATAATCCATAATACAAGTCCTTTGGCATTTTGGGAAAATAAACATAAAAAAAACAAATATTTTTCAAGTAGTATTGATGAATATAATCTTTGTACATTACACCAACTATTGCAGATATTTCAGACACAAACAAATACACGGAAACATGCACTAGCATAGCGCTGCAAAATATCAAACATTAATAACAGTTAATACCCATTGGGATGCTTTACAAGGAATACAAGACAATATGACAATATAAAACAGCATGTCAATCAATACCTGATACAGTCTGTGTTTTTCTTCACTTCTGAGTTCTCAAACATTTTGTATTTGTAAAATCTGACTGAGAAATGGCCCATTTCCAGAAAACATAGTCGCATATTTTTCAACTGATCACACCAGACTGAATTGAATGGACCATTCATTAAATTCAAATTCACATTAAAGACAATGTATGCCTAACAGAAAGAAGAACAAGACTCACATTTCAGACGATACATTTGTCTTATATAACTTATTCTGCATTGCATGGTAATTTCATATTCTTCCAGAAGTTAAGAGGTACTCTTTAGGAAAATGCAAACTGTTGAAGCTGTCCAATGCCATGAACAAGCATGTTTCATCCCCTAGAAATCCTTCCAGTGTTTAAACCCCTGAAAATTAAAGTCCTTGAATTTCTTCCCAGAATATTGCTAGATTAAATTGTAAATTTGATGAGATTTCAAAGCAGCAGATCTTATCCATCTCAGAATTTCTCAATTCTGCAATAAGATATCAAAGATTAAATAAAAACGAGTACAGTAAAGACACTTGCTACTCACTTTCAAGAGAGGAAATAATCATTTATTCACCCCTCATTCATTGACACAGTTGCACTGGACAAATACCAAATTGGTTACACAACATCTACAAGTCCTACTCTCAAAATATCTCATTGCAGCTCTATAGTGCAAGACTGGCAGGTAAACACATACATTTGCATGATCTTCAGAGAGATGAATCAGCAGACAAGAACAAGGGACAGTAAAGACAAAGACGATATTCACACCATACACATGCACTCCTCTAGAAAACATGTCCCTACTTCGCTGTTTTACAAGTTGACTGAGAGGTGCAGGGTTTACTGAGCATATAGGCAAGGCTACAGATCATTTCACCTAGGGCAGTGCTGCTTTATAGAGGACATACTCTGTTCTCTGATATAGGAAGTTGTTTGGAGCCTCCATTTTCATTCTGGTCCTGCTCATCCTCCTCATCTTCCTCTCCAGCCTTCTCCAGATTGCTAAGGGTCATGGGCACTTGGGCAGCGATGGTGGACATCTCTCCTATGTGGCTCTCTGCTGTGCCAGTGATGGCCCCTTTGTCAGATGTCTGGTTCATTTGGGATGAGTCTATGTTAGTTCCACCTTTGAACATCTGAATCAGGCACTTTCGGAACTGGGGAAAAACAGAAAACAAGATGATCACATTGCAATAAACACCTACTTTAATGTGCACCTACTGCAGACATAAGTGTAAATTTGTACACACCCAGCTTGTATGCTCTCTGCAGACAAGTATGAAAGTAAATTTAATTAAATGGGAATCTTTGGAGCAGCTGCATAAAGCTGCAGGTGTATTAATCCCACCATCTGTTAGCACCGTGTTCTCTGGAGTGAGGGAGCTCCATCCAATATATGTGGGATAAGTTGAGGTGGCGTTTATGATTCTAAACTAATCATCTATCATCAGTACTTGACCTAGTTAATATTTTTGCCACTAGGTGTGGGTTATGAAATCTTCCCTAAGGTGTTCATCTAGTCACAAAATGTAGTGGATTTTACTGCAGGAAATAGGGACAAACTACTTATTTATACCCTTCATTTCAGAAGTTAAGTTGGTGTCCACAAAAAAAAGCATTTATTTATAATACATATATTTACGTTAATTTCATGGGACAGATGATCTTCTACAGAACAATTTCCAAATGATAAAGTTAATAATGTCGGCAAATGTAGTGTTTGGAACATTACAAACCCCTGTTACTTATATATAGTGAATTAGCTTTGCCAATGGCACATAAATTAATGCCTATAATACTAAATACTGTAAATAAAAGCATATTTGGCTAATTATTTGTATAGATTATTTGCTACAGGTTTTAAGGCTTCTACGTTTTACTGTTGCCTGTACATGGAGCAAATTCAATTAACATATATTTATGAAGCTTTTGGAGACGTGTCACCAACGTACCAATATGTAAGCAGCATCATGTCACAGATAGTACCTTTATTTAACCAAATAACATTGTGACAGATTAGGTGGCTCATTAGCATGCTATAGTCATCTACAGTATCGGTATTGTAGCCTATATTGTGCCAGTGATATATTGTGCAGCTATAGTTCATATAAAGCAAGCTCTCACACCCTTATATATACTTATTCATACATCAGTCAAAACAGCTTGCTCTCTCTCCAAGGGCTGAAGAGGTCTGATTCACCTATTTAAAAAAAATCTTTAACATGTAAAGCCAGCTCTGGAAGATACAGTGCTCTTATACAAGTCTGGCATTAAGAATCAACAAGGAAAAGGTCATTAGGCAGGATTTAATCCATGTTAGGGAACTCTGGCCTTAATTAAAGAGGAAAAGGTCATGGAGACAATATGCTTGCTTTCCACTAGTTTTAAGTATTTCCTCAAGGTTTCAGATAGACTGGCTGAAAATGAGCTACCGGGGTAATTACTGTGGTGTCCCCTCTTACGCAGCTAAATTCTATATCCAAAACAAGGATAGTGAATATATTCTTTCATAAATGTACCCACACATGAAAAATGTGTTGATTCATTTTCCTCTAAAACAAACCTACAGAGAATTTGAAAGCTGGCATAAGACAGTTGCTCAAATATGTCTCTCTCTCTCACTCTCTCTGGCCCTCTTCCATGCAAGAGAAACAGAGGAGCCATGCTTCAAATAGAATCTTATATTCATAACTTAAAAATTTCATATGTGTATCCTCTCTTATACAGCCCCATTGTTTTAAAGTCCTCATATTTAATTTGCTATTTTGTATTCCCAAGAGTTCAGACTCTCTTTTCATTCTCTATCTCTCTTGCATTCCCATCTTCACCAACACCAGGCCCTATCTATTAATTACTTTGGAAAATCTAGTGACCCTATGACCTGAAATGAGCTTTGGGAACAGCTGGCCAGGAACTGGGCCAATTTTGTGAGAACAGTACAGCTTCAGGGGCTCAGCAGCTCCAGCTCAGGCAAAGCTCTGCTCCACCTGGGACCCAACCCCTGGAGGTGGCTATCAGGACCACATCATGAGAGTGGGTCTCCACTGCTTCCTCCACATCACACACAGAGAGCAGATACTGTTAGCTGAGGCTCTCTGGGATGTTATTGCTAAATAAATGAAGTGATGGTCCATTGGTTTGGCCAGAAATGTAACCATGTTCTGTATAGTCCCACACTCATAGACTTGAAAAAAATGATACTATCATGGAGATAAACATATACTCAAGTAATGAAGGGTAGATAAAGGTAGCTAAAGCCACCCAGAGTTTACTGGCAGAGGACCTATGTCTGCGGGGACTTACAGAAGGGCACATAATGTATTTTTCATCAGACCCACTTCAACCACTCTAAGCCTCTGGATAACACCTTTAAATATTAACGTTTGATCCATTATAGAACTAAGCTAAAAGTGAACATCCTTAACTGTTGATGTCCACTCCTACTTGTTCAGATGCCTGATGTAGTCTCTGCTAAGGTCTGTGCACATGGGGAGAGAGCAGCATTAAACCCACATCAATTTGACTGTGGGTCTATACGGGAGACGGCAGGAAGGCTGATCCCTCTGTAATACCCCGACTGTAATTAGGGCAGCAGGAAATAGGCAAAATGTCACATTGTGAAAATATTACCTCATGCTTTTACATACTGTAATAGAAAACCATTAAACCCTAGGACAGGTTACACAGACCCAGATGAATATTAAGCATAGACTATAGATAATTTCCATGACTAGGGTTAACATCAAATCCCAGAAACTGGTCCTGTATGGCAGCTCGTCAGTTTTTCTTCATATGTCTAATGATTAACTATATGGTAATGCTCTAATATTCATTTCTGTAAGGTTACACATGGAAATAAATTCAATGCAGACATTTTAGCACAGCATCAAGTTGATGTTCTGCTCTTCCAAAATACTACAAAGTGTTAGTGATATATTTACATCACTTACCTCAAGACACTAAAGCCCTATTGTGACTGAAGCAGATTATCAGGGGACGGTTTCAATTTAATATTTTACATGCCTCCTCAGTGATAAAACACTACAGGTCGAGTGAGTTTCAGTTTCCAAAATGTACCCCACTTCTGCCTTGCCTGTCCCTTATCACTTGATGTAATAGTGCCAAAGTACAACATGGGTCCTCAGTACAATGTCACAGGGTTACCATGTGAACTATAATTATTATAGACTACAGTTTTGTCATTAGCAGTGTTTCAAATCCAGGAGAGTAAAAACCCAGACTGGCCTCGGAAATGTTCTCCCTATCGCTCCACTACTGAACCTGTTTTATTTACACTGCCATGGCAAGGCCCCTGTCAATCATTCTGTGGTTTGAAACACACTCACAGCTCTGAGGCAGAGGACAAGGATTTTTGGAGCATTTAAATATTACTACATTCCATAAATGTATAAAGATATATTGCATATAGCATTGGTAATTGCTTATTGTGTGGCATATGTTTAATATTAATTAATATTATTTTATATGCTTAAAAATAAAGGAATACTATGCTGTATTTCTACCTTAAAACTACAGCTTCTAAATGATTGTGCTGTTCCACAGAGCTGTAATAAGAGAGAATAGGGTGTCTGTGGCTGCTACGCTAGGTCCTCTGCTGGTTTGCTGGATTAAGCAACCTCTGAGTCACAGGGGAGAGGGTTCTTGAGAGAAAAACCCTTCACGCCGCAAATCACACAGGTGATCACACACTTTGCTGCAAGAAGAAACTAGCTTGGTATTCCCTGTACGGACATTCCCTGTACTGGACTGTGAGATGATATGTTAATAAAGACACAGTGAGATGAAACAGACTCGAGGACACAGGAATAGTAAGTAACTTGCATTGTAACTTCCTTCATGTGGTGCAGTGATAGTGATAAGTTCTGTTGACTAGTGATGAAGTTTATAATCTGGTTTTTGAGAGTTACTGAGCAGTGAGCCAGGGTTTGCAGCCAGACTTCAGCCAGATTAGCTCACGTTTCGGATTTGGTAATAAGTGCTTTTCTGTGGGTTGCTGTTGTTATAACAGTTAGAATAATGCTAAAGTTACACTTTATGATTGTAATAACACAATCCAGTGTATATTATGACTGATATATGGGTTTTATAATGTAGTCAACATAGTTTTATTCAATTACACACAGTATGTGTGTGTGTGTGTGTGTTTATCTGTTAAAGCCCTGAGAGCAGTTTGTGAGCGATTTGAATATCCCTCGCCTCAGATTCTGTGTGTGTGTGTGTGTGTGTGAGAGAGACAGAGAGAGAGAGAGAGAGAGAGAGAGAGAGAGAGAGAGAGAGGTGTGTTTGTCTGTGAGAGAGAGGGAGGGAGAGGACGTGTTAGCAAAAGCTCAGAGAGTAGGTTGTGTGTATGTGATGAGTGAAAGGGAGAGGGGTGTGAGCATGAGACTTGATTTCACGACAGTACTCTAAACGTGAATTACACTCAGCAGCAGCTAGGGGGAGCTCAGGAAAAAATAAAGCAAATTCTTATATTGTATTCCTTTAAGCGAACAGTGATTTTAAATTACCAAAATATATACTTTGATTTGTTAATACCCCAAACATTGGTACAAACAAGCACTGTAAAATGCCAATGAATTCATACCTGTTTGTTCATGAATACATAAACGACAGGGTTGTACACAGCTGCAGTCTTTGAGAAGAAGGCTGGGGCTGCAGCTAAGCGAGGGTCAATGTGGATGGTGGGACAGGCTGTCACAGTGATAGAAAAAGCAGCATAAGGTGTCCAGCCAACCATATAAGCAATTATCATTACAATGACCATCCGTGCCACAGCTCGGTCCGGCTTCCGAGCATTACCCAGTCTCCCGTGAGTGTTCGATACCTGGAAGAGAATGCAATGATTTGTGTGTTACTAGGTCAATGGTGGGTGACAGTTGTAAATTAGAAGTAAATAATATGATATACGGTCACAATGGTTATTAATTTAACTACAGCTGCAGGTTGTCAACACTTCTGCAAAACCAAACATCTGCATGTATACAAAACAGACAGAATGCAGACAGTCAGAAAACAACCAAAACCTACTGTACAGCAAATGATAGACATCATAGTAACTCACTGGATTTCAGTCTACATCATTTTTTTAGGCAGATCTGAGATTTTGGAACCATTAACTTTCAAAAACTTCAGAAACTATAAATAATTTAATGATTGTAATACAGTGTGAAATGTCTAGTATTGTGACAATAATCTGCAAACCATATTGCACTGATAATGTCATATCACAAGAACCCACCTTCCTGAGCTTTTGCATGAGTTTACCATAAGAGACTATAATAACCCCCAGAGGAAGGATGAAGCAGGTGACGAAGAAGGTGATGATGTAGGTGTGGTCACTGTAGTCTGTTGAGTACCTTAATGAAAGAGAAAAGACTGAAGTTTCAACTTCTACAATTACATTAAGGGCAGTTCTGCTGATTCAATATATGTGCATAATTAAACAAAGTTATTTAGAATGGTTTGATGTGAAATCATTAATTTTAGAGAAACTTATAGACTCAGATTTCATTACAGTAGAGGAGAGAAGAAACAGTTGTTGTGAAATCTACGTGGCATATCCAGCACTCCTAAAAACACAGTGAACTTGCATGTGTCTTTTTAAAATTTATAAGTAATGCCTATAATGACAAGACTGAACCTATCTGAAAAGTAAATTAATAAAATGTGCCACCGCCATTAATGCATTTTGCAAGTACATTTAGGTCTCGTAAACCTAGAACTCATCCATCAATGGACAGAGCAAGTCAAAAGTCGCAGTACACCATTTTGTCTGACTAGCCCAGCATGTAATTGGTGAGGGGACCTATCTTTTAGGCTCTATCCGGAACATGGCCATCATCTTGAAAGCCACCATACTGGATCAAGGGCAAATTTCTCAAATGGGAAAGTGGTCATGTAGCATATCAAAGAAATAAAAGGGTGTCCTGTGACTTTTGTCTCACCCTGTATTATTAACCATATCCTGTAATATCATTGCTTTGGATATCACTGGATTATATAAACCATTTACATGTATATCTAGAACAGATCATTTCACAACAAACAAATCTGAAAAGTGTTGTTCACATCTTAACAGTTTAATGTCATCGATATTCTAAAAAAAAACGGTATGCTAGAATTCCCCAAGACAGAGGCTAAACCTGATGAGATTATTAAAATGTCATGGCAAACATTAATGCTGATTACAGATAGGGATACAGCGACAAACAAAAATTTGCTTTTTGCCTCACTTGTCTTGCTGTGATTATATTATGCTCATATAAACATCAGAATGACAGAAACATAAGCAATAGTCTGAACTTCAAACTAAAGAGCAATCAAGAACCTACACTAGGAATCCTTGTTTGTGTTTGTGTAAGTGTAAGTGTGAGTTTGTGTAAGTTTTCACTGGGATACATATTTCCTTTCAGTACAATTTCGTCGTCTGTTGGGCACTAAACACAGGCCTTGGGCTTTTAGCAATGTGGGATTGCTTTGCTTGGCATAATTGTGAATAAAACTGCATATATACCAGGTCATTTAAAAAAACATCTGGCATTCAAAGATATAAAAGAATTTAAGAGGATATATGTGAATGTATTTCTAATCATTTATAACTACATGCTTTTCATTCATATCCATATGAGAAGTGAAAAACAGAAACAAAAAGGGAGAGACAGAGGGAGGGAGAGTCAAAGGCAACTGCTGATTACTTTGACCTCACCAGTTTGGTTCACAGGTGGTGCCAATCTTGCTGACAGTGTAGCTGTTCCACCCGAACACTGGAGGAATGGTGCAGATGAAGGAGAATGTCCAGACAAACAGAAGACCCAGTGCAGCATGCTTCCCTCCTAAACGGACATTCTTCAGTGGCCGGCAGATTACAAAGAAGCGCTCAAATGCCAGGATTGCCAAAGACCAGAGGGCCACAATTCCTACAAGCAAGTGATAATATAAAAATTCTGTTACACATTACACTTCACTGTAAATGAGGTTTTACGTTACCAGAAAGATGTGTTATAATAATAACTATTTGGAGGTAGATTTAAGATTTGTTAATCTAAGTTTTATTTAAATAACATTGCCTTGAACCAGTTAGTTTTAAATATAACACTGCTTATGTTTATCTTTAAATATTGTGATGAAAATAATAAACCATGACATTATTTATTCCAAATTTAAGCTCCAACTTGTTGAAAAAGCACTCTATGACACAGAAAACTGTTGCATGCTGCTAAATCACAATTGGTAGGTAACAATTTATAATTATGTCCTAATGCTTTAAACTGTGTAATTTGGGACTCCTTTGTTCCAAAATATAGATGGGGAATTAGTGATGATGTGAAGGCAGGATAACACATGTACTGGGACTGATGACAAGACCCACGAATGTAAATATTTCAAAAGATTATTGAAGTATAAATGGTATCTAAATCCAAGAACTGCATTCCCTGTTAATAAATATTTAATCGGTCACTTTGGTAGACCCAAGTGGGATATCTCTCTCATCTTAACGTTACAGCTGTATGCTCTTCTGCTTGCCTTAATCTTCCCTGATTTAAAGAGCCATAGGTTAAAAATTAAAGCAAAAAGGAGAAGAAAGTTCAGTTTAAGCAGACATACTTATTAACCAGTCTTATGAATATGTAGGGCTGTAATGATACATATCACTTGGTGCAATATGATTACTGATTCGGAGGTAAAGATACAAATCAATAATATGTAAACAAGTTATTTCAATACATTTTTTTTCTACAAAGCTCTTGACATACTTCACAAAAACAATTTTGCAAAATCTAATAAAAAAATGTACACTGTGTATGTAGACCTAAAATGTAGAATGTAGATGTAATTTGTTATATAGGGAAACCCCACTTATCACTGTAATGAACCTTAACTTAAGGCTTCTTATCACTACAATGAATCACCATTCATTTGGTTCTCTGGGTTTTCATGGTTTTATTTATAACCAATACCTTACGAGCCATTTGTAAAGAAATGCTGTCAGAATGATAATAGTTGGTGCATGTGTTAAAGGTGTAGTCCAGGGAAAAATACAATTAATTCTCCACCATTCTAAATGTATTCAATCAGCCAAGAGAGGTTTTATTTTCCCAAACTGCTTCATTAGTTCTGCACTTAAGCTCTGACAACAAGTCTATAAGTACATTAGCTTCACATTTCTAGTGAAAAACTAAAGTAGAAATTCACTAGGTACATTTTAGCTCAACACTTTTTAACGCTCATCTAAACATGTGTTCTTTTTAAAAAAATGCTACATAAGGTTTTGCAGTGATTTTTACTTAAAGACACATTTTAAATGAGAAGTTAAAGTGTGAAAAAAGTCTCAGAAAGCTTTGTTATATTGTAAAACATTTTACAAATTTAAGGGTTCTAAGCATGTTCTACTTCAACATGCTCCATCTTCCATATGTAGTACACTAGGTGAGTCATTTTAAAACAAGCTTTTAACATTAATAATTCATGAAAGTACAAATAATATTTTGTACTCGGTGTTAAACCCACAAATCTGTATGTAATCTTTAGTTCATTATGTGGGTGTACAAGCCATAGTGACATTTTATACTTAGGGCACTATGTAGGGAATAGGCAGCCATTCGAGTTTCAGCCATGGACTTTTTTTGCGGGGGTTCCACTTTTTACGCAAACTCTACGCCACTAGTAAACTCATATTTAAGATGTATTATGGGAGCAACCACAGAGCTCCCATAGGAAAAGACGCACCGAAAAAAGTAACAGCAAACCCCTCGAGCACACAAGCCCACCGACCCAGGAAGAAGTATCCGCACGCGTTGGTGAGGAAACTGATGGAGCCGCCAATAAGCGACACGAGGAAATCTGCCACCGACAGATTCACGATGATGTAGTTGAGCGGCTGCCGGAGCTGTTTGAACTTGTAGGTCACCAGCATGACGGCGAAGTTCTCAGTAAGAGACAAAGAGGTCACCACAAACATCAGACACGCCAGAAAAGTGTAGTTCCATGGTGCTACAGACTTCAGTGGTCCGGCGAAGGGGTCCAATGTTTCCAACGCCTCTCCGGGCTCCGTGAAGGCAGTGGTCTCCGTGAACAAAACTCCATTAACTGCAGTGGCGTGCGGTTCCATAACTGAGGCAGAGAGTGTGAGGGAAGGAAAGTTTATAAAGACATCTCTGAGGAGCCAACAGCAAAAATGAGAGAGAAACAAACAGATAAACCAAACGTAAACTGTACGTAGTCTGTATTCTCGTAGCTAAATATAGCGATACACTGTCTACCGAAAAAGCACCACAGCTTTGTGCAGTTTGGCGGGAAATATGCTCTGGAGCGTTTTTACGCGAGCTCAAAGGAAAGATATTCCAGAGAAAACAAAAAAGGATCTTAAGTAGCTCGCGCGTCCTCGCCCACTGCTGAGGGTGGGCATGTCCGCCGAGGGGGTCCTTTTTATACACGTGCTCATTTCCATCCCTCAAGGTGTGTAAATACTACAGTCGCGTTGCCTTTGGCCAACTTTGCGGAGCTTCAGCTGAGGAGATTTTTTCTGACTACACACAGACTCCTTTAATGCGCCACCAAGCTACAACTGTTGGTTCACACTGCTTTTTTTGTATCAGAGTCTCTTCCACAACATCAGCCTAGTGTTGCTATTTTGACGTTACAAATGTCATTACTGAATTAAGGCGTTTGGAAACGATAACTGCAGCATAAGCCTATAACTTAAATCCACTTTAACATGTCCAGGGTTTGCATATTTAGACCATCTTAGGTATTCAGAATTTATATAAAGTTAGTGGGCACTCCAGATTTTTTATGTACCATTTAAATGAAAAATGGCTCCAAATTGCTAGGTGGCTCAATGATGCATGGGAATGAGATTTAAAAAAATTAGTAACATGGGAATGTTGTGGTCCTATTAGATTATGTTCCCTTGGTAAGTTGTGGCCATGCATTTTTAAAAAAGATCGTCTAGAGGGCCGTTTGTAAAGTAAATAATTTATATTAATTACATTTTATGTTAAACAGTTATATAACCTATGTCTCAAAATCACAGTATCATTCTTTGCATTCTGGGTCTTTCATTGAATCTGCAGAAGGGATCATAAAAGAAAACCATGGAAATGCTGTAGTCAGCTTTGAAACACACCAAGGTAGACATATACAAGTGAGGCCAATGCAGCAAACGAAACTCTTATGAGAGGGATTAATTTCTTCAGTGAAGTTGAACTGAAGCACAAACCACATTTGCTGTTGTTTTGCTTTTACTTCAAAGGGACATGTACTATTGTGAGGAAACACAGTTCTCTCTGGTTTGTTTAAGTTCAGAAGACCTGCATCTTTTAAAGTGGAACAGTATGTTTGAGGGGGAAAAATGACCGTTGTTTGTACATGGTCAAAGTTTAACTTTTTAATGTTTCAAGTTTTTATTCACTGTTTGAACTACCACAGAAACTCATTTGTAACTAAAGTTGTTTACTTTGGTAGCACCTTTGGTAATGCAGTTAGCCATCTCCTGAATTTGGAGACATTTCCACCTTAGGTAATTAAGCAAAAATATGTCAGTATATCAGGACTAGAGAATAGAGCAAAATCCTCATCTCGGTTTTGCTTTTTAACGTTTGGGTTCTCTCCGTTGTCTATAAAAATTCCAGATACGTATGCCATGAGAAGAGAGAGAAAGCCTAGCATAACAGAACGAGACATTTTGGTTTTTTTTAATAATTTACTGACACTGGGTCTTTTCGACTGGTTTCAAGTTGTTTCAAGTATGCAAACAGACCGGAGAGCTAGTAAATTATTAGGAAACATCTTCTGAATTTTAAAAAAGTTGTTTTTGCCTATAACTACTGTGTCCTGCTCAGTTTTATCTCATGGGTCCTCTGCCTGGTACATACTGTTTTCTCCAGCTTATCATTGTCTTACATACTAAACTTTCACAATTGTGCTAACATGTACAGACGTGCATAACGGCCACATTAAAACAAGTGAGAGTTGAATAACACTGATCATCTTGTTACAGTGGTGCACCTGTTAAGGGGTTATCTATATTGGTTATTAACTGCCAAAAGCACCTAGATAAGGCATGTGAGCATCAGAACTGGAGCATGGAGAAATGGAGCAAAGTGGCTCGGTCTGTTAAATCACATTTAGTTTTACACCATGTTTATAGCCTAATGTATGTGTTTTGCTTTCATGGGCAAAAGATGGTACCAAGATCAACTTTGGTAGGAAGGCAATCCAGAAGAGGCCATGTATTTTTCCCAGAACGTTCTGCTAGGAAACCTTAAGTCCCTGGCAATTATGTGGATGTTACTATGAAACAAATCACCAACCTATGCATGCAAACCATGTACACCATTTAATGAAAACAGCATTTCTTATTAGCAATATTTCAGCAGGATATCTGCCACTCTGGCAGAAATGGTATGAGGAACATGACAAGGAGTTCAAGGTGTTGACTTTGCCTCCAAATTTCCCCAGATCTCCATCCAGTCAAGCATCTGTGGGATGTGCTGGAAAAACAATTTCAATCCATGGAGGCCCCAACTTGCAACATGCAGGACTTAAAATGATTTAAAACCTTCCTGCCAGATACCAAACAACACACAGAGGCCTTATGAATTGTATGCCTTAATGAGTCAGGGCTGTTTGGTGACATCAATGTGATCTACACAGGCAGGCTGTTTTTATGTGATGAATGATCAGTGTATGTTAAATATTAAGATCTTTGAAAAAGCTGAATGGTCTTCTGGAGCAGTTTACCAAGATAGTTACTCTTCATAACACTCAAAACTAACCATGTAGTTTTTTACATGCCCAATAGATGGCAATCCTGGTAAAAACATGTCAGTGCATTTGATATTCACATAAGTATATTAAGGTGGATCTAACAAAAATTACTTTTAAGAAGAAATTTAAAAATGTACAGATTAAAAACTGACCCCAGGTCTGCTTTATTTGTTTTCTCCTCAGCTTTCTGTCTTCTGCTGTGGATCAGGTCACTGGGGTGAGTGATCTTATTTGCCTCACAAGTCAGTAGTACAATGGACAAGTACAAGAGTGCCTTACATCATCTAATAGCATAGCTTCATGATCCAGAGTGGTTTTAAAGGGTTTTGATATTTTTCCTGTTTGTGTTGGCCAATCCAAATGTGACTAGTCAGTGAGGTAAATTCATGTTTTAATTCATCACATTATACTACTTAAAACCTCTTCTTTAAAGGTATATTACGCATACACAAATGTAATGCTTAAATGGTAGCCAAGGCCAGATGAAAATACACTAGTCATTTTACATTTCTTAGTAGCTTTAGGACTGACTGGATTTAGCAGGCTTTGGAACAGAATTTTCTTTCTTTGCCAGACAAAGATTAAAGGCTGGTCTTGGATCAAGTTTCTCTGCTGCCACAGATTGAAACATTCAGACTGACAATAAGTTTATTCAGTGTTTGAAATAATGAATGCTATTAATGTTAGTTTAGAAGGCTATTAATTTTAGTTCAAAGAAAATTGGTCTGCAGTGAAATCCAAAAACGCACCAAAATTATTTAGTTTTGCTTCATCTTGAGTTCATTTGTTGCATAAAGGTTTGGGCAATATTTCTTTTTATTTTGTAAATGGCTATACATTTTGTAATTTGCTATTAGTTTATCTTAAATAGTAAATATATCTGTTGAGTAACTCACAGTAAAATAAAGCACAAAATAATAATTCCTAGCCTTTTATTTCAGCGATAACTGGATGAATCTGTGATCTGCTCAAAAATGTCAAATGACAGTGCACCTGACATCTAATCTTATAAATGTCTCACTTTAAAGAAAAGAAAAAAAACTGACAGGAGTGAAAATACCAGCACTGATTCGTTCTCAGTGGCACAGTCTCCTCAGACTGACTGCTTCTGCACATTCAGTCATACAGAAAAACAATTAAAGGGAGGATTTATAGTAGCCTGTTACCATTGCAGCCCCAGTAAACAGACAGATCTTATCTGCTTGAGTGACTGCACCTTTCTGTGACATTCCAGTCTTCATAAGAAACAAAAAAGACCTACCTACAGATTTTCAGACTGTAGATTTTCAAAAGTTAAAAATGAACCTCTTTGAAACTTGCCCATGTCCATTTATCTCTACAGTAATGCATAGCTTTTTCTGCTTTTCTTAATTTACTCTGTCTGTGCAGCTCCCGAATATTGTCTACACACAGTTGCTGTCCAAAGAAAAGCCTTTATCTCCATTTTTGTAGATTTTTAGTTTATTACATCATTTAAATACAGCAATGATGATGAATAGAGTGCTAAAATGCTCAAAAAAGTTAAAGAAATTCATGAGAGTGCAGCTAATGAAAGAGTGCAAGCTAAAGAGGGTTATTGACCACATGTTCTACTGTCCTTTTAAAATGGGAAACAACCCAGTTCACTTGATCACACTAAGGTTCTAAGAGTCGTGAACTGAGCCAGTTCAAGAAACAGTTCTTTTGGTGGTAAACCCACCACACCATCAGTGTCACTGCAGAGCTAAGAAATACCAACCTGCTGAATAATACCTTCATATGTATAAGTCAAAACATCAAATTCAGTTTAATACACGTCAAACCAAATTTAAATCACAGCTTTTGGTTTTAGCAGAATTTTACATTTAGGGTTTCCATATATTTAAACATGTATTGTAAAGCTGCATATGTAAATCATGTGTTGACCTATTATTCTGGTGAGAATCCATAATAAAGCTTCATCCATAATGAAAAAGGATGACTGTGAACTTGTGAAGTAACTGCTAAATTAGTTGTAAAGCAAAGGTCAGTTGTTCTGGGCAGATTCAATTAACTTGAGTAGAGTCCATCAGGGTAATGTAAAGATGCTTTGAGGAGGATTTGTGTCTTTGAGGACAGATTAATAGACTCTTTTGCTTTCTCTCATGCTCTCTCTAAATGTGTGCATTTATTTGTGTTCTCTCTACACTGATCACATTTCAGACTCTTTGGCTTGTGCACAAAGCAGTAATGCTAATTCCAACCTACCTTTGCTCACACATCTGACAGTGATGTGACTGAATGAGTCACAGTGTGCCTCTCAGCACCTTCTAAAGCGCAACGAGAATAGGCACGTATCAGATTTTTACCAGTAAGCTAGACTCTTTCATATGTGCAGTGACCGTGGCATTAAAATGACCTGTGTCCTGCTGTGCATTTAAACACTTATTTACCCTGGACTTTCTTATCACATTCCAGGCCCTGTCTTACAACCTTTAGGCCACAGATGGCAGACGCTGTCTCATCTGACTACCCTCTGTTAGATCAAACCATTCATGTTCTCGCCTATTTAATTGAATATAATGCCTGCATAAGCAGAATGAACAGGGTGGGTTTACACCTAGTACATCTGCAAAGTAATACTTTCAGTGAGGATAACATCCCTTAATCCTGTCATATTTTATGTGCACACTTATTTAAGAATAATTTATTCATTCATTCATATTCTGTAACTGCTTACCCAGTTCAGGGTCACGGTGGGTCTGGAGCCTACCCGGAATTATTGGGTGCAAGGCAGGAGCACACCCTTAAGATACACATCTACTTCAAGATGCAGGATGAAGGTGTTCTTTCTTTACTGTTTAAAAGTCTCAGATACGAATTACATAACCACAAAACAATTCTGTTCCTTACTGTTGTGTAACTTTAGCTTAGATTCTATTGCAGAATAAGTCCTCATTTACCTTCTCCACCCACAACTCTACAATCATTTGCCCAGTACATTTAACAAATACTCCCCCAAACAAACATCACACTAGATGATTTTTCTCTAGTTTCCCAACAGGATAAATAATAAAATGACATTATGAGAAGGTATTTCCAAGCTGTTTGTTGTTGTGCTTATATTTACCTCAAAGTCCTATAGCTAATTAACGGATAATGTTCCCCAAATCTACTAATTTAGTGAGAAATCCACTAACATGCTTTAACACACTTGTCAATTGGATATAGATGTGATGATAATATAAAATATCATTCTTCAAACATCTTAAACTTTAAACTCTTCATACTTGTGTTTTCTGCTGTAATTCTATGGCACTGTTGGTGTCTGACTTATGGGGACCATTGAGAGGCTCTGCCATTGCTATAAATATTTAAAAAAAAAAAGGTTCATTGGAGTCAATGAAGTTGATGAAAATATCTCTCTACACGGTGCTGCCTTAAATATACGTTAACTAAATAATGTTTAAGCCTATTATCAAGTAATTACATAGATACAATTACAAAGATTTTCTATAGTTGCAAACCAGGAATGAATCCAAAGTTTGATACAGGTATTGATGGGTACTGTGATCATATCAGTAGAAAATTCAAATATCCGATCCACACTGTAACAAATCTAGGGTCAGTATATTGCAAAAAGAGATCAATGTTTATTTATTTAACTTTCAGTCAATTAAGTAGAAGTTATTCATGTTACGTGAAGTTTGTTTAGAGGCTTTTTTTGTACGTTTTTTAAGTCAGCATTTGTATAATGTAATTATCAAGGTGTAAGTGTTGAGAGCTATTAGGCCATTTCTAATTTTACAACCATGTGTGTGATCACAGAGTGGTCCTCAACTTTAAGTATAGTCTTTCACAGGATATCCTAAAATTATCCTAAATAGATGAGCATGTGGAACACAAACATAAAAGGGCCCTGTACAGAACAAAAATTATTGTGTATTTACAGTGATTGTCAGACAACCTTTTCCAACGTATAATACATGCACACACAAAAACCCCTTTAAACGCACACACTATGATGGCTCATGATTTGAAAGTGCGTCTGCGAAAAGCCAAAAATGTCATTTGCCTTTCCAGGAAATTATTGATTGAAATCTCATTAGCTGTTGAATTTGTCATGGTCAGAAATCCAGGACAAAACCAATCTCTGAGTGAGATAAAATATGGAGGAGCAGTGAGCTATTTTGGGAAGCTCTATTCAGGGGAAGAGGAAGAGTTCAGTGCTGTTTAAAGCCATTTAATTTGTTAGAGCATATATTGGAGAAGCCATGTTGTTTCAAATAACTCTTCTCAGAAACCTGGCGAACTCAGCTGTTTGGCTGGGAGCTCCAAATTGGTCATATGACCATGATGTACCCCCATAATGTATTGGGCAGCCATCCTCATAAGGACCACATCTGCCCAAACTGCCCCTAACCATCATCTCAGTCCTGAAGGCTATCAAAACATCTCCTTCGTGAGCCCCTTCAGATTCTATATTTTACAGCTGTCATGCATATGGCAAGGATTTCCACAACCTAGATAACAGGAAGTGAATACAGTCTAGAGACTGAACAGGTCCCAAAGATACAGTGAAATAAAAAAGAAAAAGAAATAGTGATAGTGATTGTGCTGTCCAGTTGTATTACAGAATCACAGTTTAGGGTTTTGTTGGATGTAGAAATACATGATGGTCAAATGAATGGGAAAGCTGTATAAAGGAATATATATTATATTTAAAACTACGCTCATATTCAAAATAGCAGATAATTAGAAAGATATTGTCAGTTACAAAAATTGTATTAATCAAACAATAACATGGATCTTTATAGAATTGTAGAAATGTCTAAAGATCAGAAGTATCTTTGGTGAACAATTTGTAATAAGTAAATACACGTTTTCATAGATACTGTTGTATAGACTTTGACTGAACTTGTTTATTTGTGGCATTTTTGGTTGAATAAAATAATTTTTCAATTTTTTGAATCCCACATTAATAATTTTTTACACATTTTCCCCATGCATGGCATGTAACATTAAGCATTTGAATGGTTGTGTATATGTCAATCGGCCATGAATTTAATCCTTTACATGCTGGAAGATGCAACATGGGGCCTTCATGGATAAGATCTTTTTCCGGCACATCCAACAACTGGATGTTAAAATTGAGTACTGAAGAATTCGGAAGCCAGTCAATGCTTTTTTCATGTTGCTGAATAATTATTTCATTGTGGAAGGGTACAATTTTCTGCTAAAAAAAGACCACTGTCATTAGGGAAACATCATTGCCAGCAAAGAGTGTATGTGGTCTACAGAAAAATTTAGGTAGATGGTATATGTCAAAGTAATATCCACATGAATTCCAGGACCCAATCTTTCCAAGTAGAACATTGCCCAAAGCATCATACTGCCTCTGCCAGGTTACGTTTTTCCCATGTGCATTCTGGTGAAATCTCTTTCCCAGGAAAGTGATGCACACCCACACACTCATCTGCATGATGTGAAAAAAAATGTGTATCATCAGAGCAGGTACCCATTCTTCCATTGCTCATGGCCAGTGTAGTTGCTTTTAATGGTGGAGGGTGGTCATCAGGGGCACTCTAACAAGTCTGTATCTACACAGCACCAAATGCAGCAAGCTATGATTTACTGCACATTTCTATTTTTGCCAGCACAATTGTTTTCAGTATTTTTTGCTCTTTGATGGTAGCGCAACAAGTAGTGTTGCTGTCACACATCTCCAAGATCTTGTGAGTTTTGAGTTCAGCCACTGCCTCAGGTCTCTGTCTCTTGAGGAGTTTGGTGTGTTCTCCTGTGTCTGTGTGGGTTTTCTCTGGATATTCCAGTATCCTCTCACTATCCAAAAACACATACTGGTAAGTCGATTAGCTGTTCTGAGGTGTCCTTAGGTGAGTTTGTCAAATTGAGGGCTTTCTGACCTGCTGCCTGTTTTTTCTGTCTGTGGACAATGTCCAGGTACAGGCTTCTCGAACACAGTAAGCAAGGAGCAAAGAAACTGTTGGCCATGGTAAGGGAGCTGATGTTTAGGCAATCATTGTTTTTTTTGACTGCTGGAGCCTGCTTTTGCTTTATTCAAGATAGTGTCTGCCCTTGGTGTATGCAAAATGGAATAAATTCCATCCATCTTGCTGCAAACACATAAGTCTATGCAGGTCTTTGACAGCAAGGATGATATAATAAATATTTATATTTAAATATAAGGTCTAACAGAGAACCTTGAATAGTTAGGGTGCTGTATAACCAGAGAACCTGTGCTGTGTTTATGACTGGCTGAGATATAAGACTAATACCATTTCAAATCAATACTGGAAGGTACTGATTATAAGTCTGGTAGGTATTGTCTGGAATGACACTTCTTACAATGGACATGCCTTCTCATGAATTTTTTAAAATATGTGGCCTGACGAAGAGTGACTCACTCTTCTGTTGTGTATATATACTGTACAAGCAGATGTTTATATTAGAGTTTGTCAGTGGCATTTACCACATGTGATGTGAATAGGGTATCTGTCGTGTTTCATTGGAGCGCAACATTGTAAGCCATCTGGTAACATACTACCACCAAGTGGCCAAAACTGAATGTGTGAGCATCCCTATAGATCAGGGAGGTAAAATCAGTGTCTGTAATAAATGCTATTCTATGTATCTTGGTTTTGTTGAATAAGATGCTTTAAACTGGATGGCTCAGGACTAGTCAGGACTAATAACATGCACACTGAAAAGAGTATTAGGTCAAACTGCTACAAGTTTCCTTATGAATTAGCAGCACAAATCTGGCCAAATATAATGAAAAATTTAAACAGAGCGTGTAGATGCATTCTGTTTTATTTAGAATATAAGACTAGATGTCACAAAGAAGACATTTTACTGTCAATCCTAAGTTTACAATTCTAACTTCTTTGACTGTGTCCACTCAGAGATTACACGACTAGGAACTTTTACAATAACAGGATTTGGACAATGTTATAAATATTAAGGGATTTTAGTTATAGAACCAGGTTTTAAAAATCTCTTGCTGTGAAGTAAATAACTTCTGGCTTCCTAAGGTTTATCCTGCTGTGTTTGTTTGTTTGTTTGTTTGTGTGTTTTTTAAACATAAGCTGAAAATACACTTCATGCCCCAAACTATACTTGTTATATGGCCATTTAGAAGCTATATTTGACAACATTACTAAACAGATTTTCACCCTACTAGTTTTTATAGTAAAAAAATTATTTTACTTGTTTGGTCTACCCCCAGGTCCCATCACTAAATTTATGGCTCTCTCACATATCATCTTTTCTTCCTCTTGAGAAGTTGACCTTTGACATCAGAGGTCTGAAGAGTTTTGGGAAATATGGTCTCCTCTTTGGAATTACATTAGTAATCTTTAAATAATTAGATATACTCATGGTTTTCCTGTACTCCTTTCTTGTTTCTTTATGAATATCTAATGTACACTTGGTTGTTATTGGTGGTATTCAATGACTGTATATTTACTCTCACATTTGATTTTCTTGTACGCCCTTCTCTCGGTTCCTTTTATCCAAAAGAAACTGCATTTGTAAATATACATGCGTGTGCTTTGCAACATGTGTCTCAATAAAAACAGTTGAAAATGTTAATTATGTTCTCCAGACATTTCACAATTTTATATATATATGCAGCAGGTAGTGTCGCAGTCACACAGCTCCAGGGACCTGGAGGTTGTGGGTTCAAGTCCCGCACCAGGTGACTGTCTGTGAGGAGTTTGGTGCGTTCTCCCTGTGTCCACGTGGGTTTCCTCCGGGTGCTCCGGTTTCCTCCCACGGTCCAAAAACACACGTTGGTAGGTGGATTGGCGACTCAAAAGTGTTAGTGTGAGTTAGTGTGAGTGTGTTTGTGTGTGTGTTTCCCTGTGAAGGACTGGTGCCCCCTCCAGGTTGTATTCCTGCTTTGTGCCCAGTGATTCTGGGTCCTCAACTGTATAAGTGGTTACAGAGAATGAATGAATGTGATAAATATATATATATATATATATATATATATATATATATATATATATATATTCAAAATGTTCAAAATAGTCATATATTTCAAATGTAAGAAATCTACCTGGGCAATTGAAAGTGCCAGAAACATTATTTTATGCTTGGTCACTCATGTATATAAGCATGTTTCCTGTTTTTAGTAAAAATATATCATCTTTTGCTTGCCTTTTAATAATATTATAATATAATAATAATATAATATTATTTATTAATATTATTATTTAGCTTAACAAAAGTAAAGCTTTTCTGTGAGGCCCCAATTTGCTGGTCTTCTGAAACCAAATCTTCAGCCTGGAGGATACAGCACAACACCTTTCCCATTTCCTTCTGTAAGTTGATATAAGTGGCCAGAGAGCAAAATAAAAAAGTACACCAGCACATACACTGATCAGCCAACACTTTAAAATTACTTTCTTGTTTCTACATTCATTGGGCATTTGATCAGCTCCACTGACCATATAGGTACACATATACTAAGCATAAGTGTAATAAGTAGAGTAGGCCATTTGTTGCTTTGCATACATTGTTATCTCTTTCCACCTTGTCCTTCAAAGTTCAGGACCGTTACAGAGAAGGCAAGATTTGTGTGGTGGGTCATTCTCAGAGCTGCAGTGACATTGAATAGTCCTGGAGATTTATTGTTTGTTGCGTTGATATGAGTGGATTAGACATAGTAGTGCTGTGGGAGATGTGCCCAATCATTGGCCACTCTATTAGATACACATATTGTTAAGATTTTGTAGATGTAAAATTAAACACAGCTCATCTGTTTCTGTTTGTTTTGATCATCCACTAGTCATTCGTCAGTGGACACTGCCCACAGGGCACTGTTGGCAGGATGTTTTTCATTGTTCTCAGTCCAGCAGTGACACTAAAATGTTGAAATTTCAGCAGCACTTCTGGGTCAGATCCGCTCATACCAGCACAATACACACTAACATGACACCAACAGGTCAGTGTCACGGCAACACTGAGAATGAACCACCACTTAAATAACACCTTCTCTGTGGTGGACCTGTGCGGTCCTGACCATTGGAAAGCAAGGTAAAAGTATGCAAAGCAACAGATTGACCACAGTTTGTAATTCAAGAACTAGTGTTTCTTTATTGTAAGTGAAACGGATCAAAATGGACATAGTGATTGCACAAACAGTGAGGTCATTGAATTGTGGCTGTAAGTGTCTCTGTTGTCTGTTTACTATAATGAACATCACCTGGAATGTGCCATCTGTCTCATTGTACCTGATATGTGGTAATATTGGCTCATATTTAATGCAGGGAGACACAATAATCCTTTATTTGCTTATATTCAAATAACTGTCCATTTTCAAAGAAATAACATTTTAAATTAAGTTAATTTGACAAGATTTTTTTTCTTTGTCCTTTTGGACCATTTTATTCAAGTGTCCAATTATCAGGACATTTCAGACAATATAAATACAACTGCTTTATATAGCGTAAATAAATATAACTGATAGAAATTATTAAAAAAAAAAGGATGCCATAGAAGGACAACATTCGGTACCCTGTTTTGGAGCATTCATATTTTATAAAGATACGTTTAACATTTTATGGGATCTCACACAACGATCTTTTAGGAGCCAAAAGTGTATTTTCTATGGCCATGCACAAATAACCCTTTCAGACACCATTTTCTTAGGAGTGCAGAGATGATAAGAGTTTTATTTTTGTTCTATGTACATCCATTAATAATCATATACTGCATTAAGAAGTACTTAGTGGGTAATAAGACTCCATTACCATCTCCCTGCTGACCATCTGCCTCCTCCTTTATGTTTATTCACCTTGATAAAGCAACATTTAAAGACTAACCCTATTAGGAACTGTGTGTGCAAACACTGCAAGAAAATAATTTTGCAACAAAAAATTCTGGACAAACAAAAAATCCATGATAAACATGGAATGTTTAATAGACTTAAATATTCTTATTTTATATTCCATGGAGGGTTAAATATAATTCTGCATAAGATTGAGAAATGAAGTGGGGAAACAATAATATGATATTAAAAAAAGAAGCAATGGACATTGTCTTTATCGTGTAAGAGCATCACTGTATACAGAAGTGTCCAGTTCCTCAGTGATTCCGTTCTCTATAACAGAAAGGCAGCAGATATATTAATCACACAACCAGTGGATTCATCAACAAATTAAAGGTATATATAAACTCTTTTTTAAAGTTGGTAGACACCCTTTATGTGTTCAGCTGTATAAACCTAGCTTGTGTAATCTCCATAGAAAAACGTGTGTGTGTGTGTGTGTAAGAGTGCCAAGAGTCAGCCGTAGATGCATAAGGATCTTGTAATCCAGAACTAATAAGAATGTGTCATCTGTAATGTTATTTTCGGTGAATGTTCTCACACAAATGTTCTGAAATGTAGTAGACAGTCTTCTCAGAAACGTAGGGGCTGTTACTATGTAACAAACTGGGGCAAACTACCATTTAATCCCCTTTGGTTTAAGAGAAATGTTGGCCACATTGGCCTTATATTATTTAGGATCAAGATGTCATTTGAAATGAACAAGTTCACCTAAAAATAATAAAAAGCTCCCATTAACCTTTTGTGCGTAGATAAACAAGGAGGTCCACGAGTGAATGGAAATCTGATTCATCTGTGTAAGATCCTAAAGGGCAACACAACAAATTTCAATCAATAATCAGCTGAGTTTTTTTTTCAGTGTCATTTACATTAATTCACAGATTCACATGTTGAAAATACTAGCTGTTCTTTGCATTATCTGGAAATGAGGAATACAGCAATAGAAATGATCCAAAATGAACTGTAAATTCAGTAATTCTTTTGTAAAATTTTAGTTTGGAGATACAGCGTTCTGATGGCGCTGATATGAAGGACTTAGACTCACTGTATGAAGGCTGGTGTGTCGGCTCTTTGGAGATCTCCTCCCACCTGTTCCTCTTGCCCACCCCTCCTCCATGCCTCACAGTCAGAGTTCTCTGAGCATCTGTGGTGTATATATTTAACTGTTTCACAAAGTAATAGCTCATGTATATACTTAAACACTTCTAATAATCACTTATCACTTACATGGTCCCAGTAGGTATCCGGCACTATTCAGCGTCCACCCTCTTTTCTCTAACCCCTGAATATGAAATAGAAATGTGCATAAATATATTATGTCCAAGAAAAACATATATCTTCAATATAGTATCTTTACAGGAGGAAGAAAATACATTTGTAACTTTAAATGGAAGTTAACAGAACAACTTACATCTGTGTTGAAATGATGAACAAGACATTACAACTTTTTCTTAAAAATCAAGATGTAAGATGTGGGTGTAAATTTTCAGTTGATGACAAAATTTAGAAACACCTACTGCTCTTTGCAATGTGAAGAAATAACTTTATGAATGAACCAAAATAAAGGCAGAATTAATTTCCATTCAATTTAATCTTACTTTCTTCTTTTGTAAATAAAAGTTTTGTTCTGACATACAGCACCTGAGATTTTTATTATTATTTAAAATCATTTATCATTTCAATAAGTGTGGTGCTTGAATAAAATGATATATAATTGCAATAAATAAAAAAAACATTAAAACAGTAAATGTGTAATGATATATTTTATAAAAAGTACTAGGTGTTTTGTTAGCTAGTGTGAAAAACAAAGCTTGATTTTGCAGATATTCTTCTGGATTGTATGGATTTTTTAAATTGATAGCACACTTGATTTAACACAATTAAATATTTATTAGCTGGTAAAACGTGGTATTGGATGAACCTCATATAAGATTAGACAGCCACAACTAGAGGCTTGGAAACGATTATTGCTTTTATTCAAATGTTAGGTTTTTTTTTTCTTTTAGTCTGAGCAAATGAACTCTTGCAGCTCAGATAAACAGCTTTTTAAATCTCCTTTTCTCAGGTACAGTAGAAGTATATTTTGTTTCCAGGTACCGTGACAGCTATGCCATGGGTCTTGGAGAGGTGAGCAGAGAGGGACAGGACCCATAGAGAGACACTGAGCAGAGTAAAGCTCATCTGCATCTGCCAAAGAGAAAATATAGAATTCAAAGTAGAAATGTATTTCTTTGACACTGATCACTGTTCAGTTCCAGGGTTCTCCTGATGAACTGCCAATATGAGATTTATTCCATGAGGTTTACTTCAAGTTGATTCAATCATATTCAAAATCCAGTATCCAATATTGGGAATAAAGAACATATAAGAGATCCATCACTCATCACAGTGCATTAAATTTTGTGAAACAACAATAATAAGTATTACAAATGGATGCACACTTACCTTTGAAGAGAGGAGTATTTACTTCCAGAAAGTAGAAACAGAAGAATAAAATTCCTTGTGCTCTCCGTGAGTCTGGACTTCACGTTTTGTTCTCCACAGTACCTCAATTTACAATTCTGCTGGAAGTAAATAAATCTCGTCAGTGAATGAGTAACACTGTCTGTTGTGTTTGTGATTTTGAATATGTGAGTGTGGGGTAGAATACGACTGCCTTTTATACAGACAGGGACATGCACCATATTATCATAATGAAACTCTATTAGGATGAATTTCATTTATCATAATTGATGGTGTTATTACACCGACCAGGGAGTGAGGGTGGAGGAGAGGGGGAGGGATGCGGCAAAATTAATCACACACATGCAGGCACACACACATGCAACAAATACAGAGTACAAGAAAGCTCAAACAGACCAGAGCAAAATGAGATAAACATGTTTTAGCTTACAGTTAAACTTTAGTTCCTAGATAACCTTCCTTTCAAAAGATTCCTTAAAGAGCCATTAAACTACTTAACAAGTTTTATTATGTAATGTTAATAACTTTAACATGGTGGTAAATATGAATATGTACTGTATGAACAGTCTGACTGTGTAAACTACCTCCAGAATTAAGCATCATGACTTATGCTCTTATGCTGAGATTTTGAAACTGAAAGATTCCTATACAACTTTCACCAAAAGACAAGCAATTACTCATAAGAATGCAGTGCCTCTGAGAAAGATTGATGGTGGAAGATTGATTAGTGGAAGATTTGATACATTTTTGGATAGAAACATGGATACTGATTGGTTGGATAAAGTGAAATGTAAATGGATGGTCATGTGGATGGAAGGACAAAAGTATGGATAGATGTCTGGGTAGAGGAAAAGGATTGTGGATCTTATTATATCCAGTGATTTCTATATAGAACAAAATTTGAAAATAGTTGTAGGAGCAGAGAGCATTGGGTCCATTGCCTTCTACTTTATTCTGTCACATTCAAAATTCAATGTCCCTCACGCTTTCCCAATGCACAGATCCATTTCATTCCCTGATGATCCTTTACCTAATGGCTGTACCTTGGCCCAGGTGTAATTACTGTACCCAACGCCCCCCTACAGTCCATTAACAGAGAGACCCTAAAACACTCCACCTAATCACTGGCCACTAATAATACACCAGGCTCCAGCAGAGCCATCCAGGCCTATTCCAGTATGGAGAGTGACGTCTGCAATCTCTGGCCTCATGGGAGCTTCGTTTTGACCTATTTGTCAATTAACTTTTAACTTTGACCTAAATGTTCCATCATCTCTCCTTTTTTATTTATTTATTTAACCATGTAGACCTTATTTCTGAGTCCCTTAGATCTCGTAATTTCCTCAGACTCAGAACATTTTACCGTCATTTGTCCAGGTTCAGAGTGAAACGATGAGCACAGTGTGAGAAAATAGATCTGGCCTCATGGGAGCTTCGTTTTGACCTATTTGTCAATTAACTTTTAACTTTGACCTAAATGTTCCATCATCTCTCCTTTTTTATTTATTTATTTAACCATGTAGACCTTATTTCTGAGTCCCTTAGATCTCGTAATTTCCTCAGACTAACATTTTACCGTCATTTGTCCAGGTTCAGAGTGAAACGATGAGCACAGTGTGAGAAAATAGATCTGGTCAATATGTAAGTCTATTTAATGTGCTATGGATAGATGCCCTGCTTGTTTCAGTTGGTGATGCATTAAGGCCATGTAAAATATCTTTGTGTGTAGGATAAAACTCTAAAATAATATTCTGAAAGAATAAAACATAGCCATGAATATTCACGTGGCAGGATGTGCGTGACAAGCACTACTACATGATTCACATCATTGTCACAGGGTTAAGATGTGTAATAGGAATATGATACTAATGTTTGATGACAAACTGTAATTTTCCCTATCATAACAAGATGATGTTTGATCTAAAATAATACTGATATTTGATGGCAAATGATATTTCTTTTCAAAGCATACAGACTAATATTTACAGTCCTGGGTACATCAGCCTGTTTTCTGGACACTGATAATAAACGGATGACCACTATCTTTAACACAGGACATTTATTCAGGACTAATCTGGATGTAAAATGTTGTCTAGAAAATATAGAGATATATGTTTGAGCTGATCTAGGGTTTTAATATTTCTCTTAAATGTTAACCTGTTAACCACATCCCACTCACTTCAGCTTTGCAAAGCAAGAGCATAATATATTATTTATAGAAGTGCATTTAAAAGTCTAGCTCAGTCTAGCTCAGATGCTTTGCATGAGGTCTAGAGCCAGGAAGCCACACTAAGATGCAGCATTTGACGCAAAGATACTTTTGTATCATCCCATTGCAGGTCACACAGTGACACAGTGCCATTATTCCTTTGATTTGGACATTTGATTCCAAAGGTAAGTTTTAGATATACATGTCTTTGTTAATACTTGAGGATAGTATATCATTCCTGGATTTAGTTATGTTAATTTAAATATTATGAATTTGGTATTTATTATTGTACATGAAAGCATTAATGAAGTCTTTAAAATGCTAATTCACCTGATGTGTGAACTTTTGACTTTTTGCACAAAAAGCAAAACACGAAAAGAGAGTATTTCACTATTGAAGACATTAAAATGTAAATGAACTTGGAAAACAATGTTTCTGAAAAATGTAGATAGTCTGTGTGAAACCGTATTTATAGATCTTCACTGGCCATTAAAAAAAAAAAAGAAATTGGTATCTCCAATTTTCTATTTTTTTTTTCTTTTTTACACAATTTAAGCATTTTCTGTTATTTTTGTGAAACTTGGAAAAAATAGAACTGCTAAAATGTCATGAAACACATTCTCATTACATTACTTTGCATTAAAATTTAAGAATGTTGTGTCCTTTCCTGTTAAGTTACTGTTTTGCAGGTAAGCGTTATTTGGTTTAATTTTAGACAAAAATAGGGTATTTATCTGAAACTTCATAATCCTGGGCCATGTGATGCCTGGTGTATTGATAGTTAATGGTGTTGCTTTGAAAGATGATCCAATGGCTCTCTTTCTTCGTCCTGCTTAGAGTAATGTGAGATAGCTCCAGGTGAGGCACTATCTGCTCTTTGCCTATTGTTTGCCCTGTTTATTTTTCAAGCCAGAAATAGGTGGGGGTTATTCTGCTTTCTTGCTTCTTGCTTGCACTATATCAGCCATGAACAAAGAATGCAAATAGACTATGAACTTTCTAGAAGAGCAATGATCTGTATCGTCTCCATGATTCTTAATCTAACATCCTGTTATTCTCTCTAAAGGAAGGTGTAAAATAACTTACCAAAAAAATCGATGATTTCTCTGTGGAGTTTCTAACAACTGAACAAAAAATAATGTATCAGTCTGCCTGAACTTCAGTGACAATCACCTTTTTCACACAATATTTTTACCTTCTTAAACTGTTAGTGTGGTTTTATGTGCTTTAAGATGTATCATGAGTGAAATAAGCAGGCAAAACCAGGCATTTCCACTTAATTGTAGGGTTCTAAATCAGTCTAACCCTGTGTTCAAACCAGGAGCATAGTGGCTGGGCATAGTTAATTTTTAATGAGGGCTGATGATTTCTGATAATAGGTGGCAGTGCAGATGATGTCTGCATGACAGAGTTGAGCAAACCTGAACTTTATGCAAATTAGAAGTGAAGCATGTTATCAGTTAATCAGTGTGGTACTCAACAAGTTTGGTATGTGCTTTTTCTCCACGGACTCTGAAATGTCACTTTTCAGAGTGAAAACATTGCAACCAATGCTCACAGGCGATAAGTAATGTGCCACTTGGGCAGTGAGAAGCAAAAAGACTCTTTCACTGTGAACGCAGGGTAAAACAAGTTCTTGGAATTAACATCTACACAGCAAATTCTCTAGTATTAAATCAACACTATTAAAGTGTTAAATTATTACTGAAAGTGTAAAATTATTACACTGACAGTGTTAATTTAACACTAATAGTGTTGATTTAACACGGGTGAATTTACTGTGTACATATGTCATTTTGATGAACCTAGTTGGGTTTATGGGGGTTAAACAATGGCTGGAAGGGGACTTTGATATGAATGTGATAGGACCAGGTTCTAGAGCACTCATAACTTAAAACTCATTTATTCATTGTCTTCATCCTGTTCAAGGTCACGGATGGGTCAAGAACCTATTTGGAATAACAGTCCATTCCAGTTCATCACAGGACATCACACACATGCAGTTATTCACACGCTCACACCTATGGACACATGTGCACAGCCAATACACCTATCTACTTGTGTTTTTCAGACTTGTAGAACAAACCAAATTACTCATGGAGAGTTACACAAGGAAGGGGTTGAACTCACAGATAACAGTTGTCCCACTGCTGCTCAGTTAGGATATTATTTCATTTTAAGACATTACAATTTTAAGGCAGTTAGTCATTGTAAGCTAACACCTAATTATTTTACAGTGTGTAACTGATACCTGGAAATATTGTATTTTTCATTGCAGATATGGCATCTGAATTGTGCCTCAGTTTCACAAAATACTTCCTCTTTGTCTTCAACCTGGTGTTTTTTGTAAGTTGTTTATAATTTCATTACTGCTTTTTGATATATATACACTACACAGTCAAATATTTGTGGTCAACTGCTCATCTAATTACTTCTGAAATCAATAGCATTAATGAAGAGTTTGTCCCCTATTTACTGCTTCTACTCTTCTGTGGAGTCGTTAGAGTACATTCTGACAGATTTTAGTTAGGATCTGATTGTATTCAGCCAAAAGAGCATTAATAGTGTCATGTACTGATTTTGGACTCTTCCCAAAGCTAATGAATGGATCTCCCCCTTCTCCAAAGCCCAGTGTTTATGGGGCTTTACACCCATCTCTAGCCAAATCAAGACCCTGGGCATAGTGACCTTAGCCAGACATACACTGTGATATTTCGATATATGATTTACATATGATTTCGTCATAGCCAACTGATTTTCAGGATCCGTCTGAATTTTAGTTTGATCTGCTGATGTTTGACGTGCAGTGTGTGTGGAGAAGCAACACACAACTTCAAGTGAGCAGTCTGATGTTCGGATGGATGGATATTTTAGAACTTTTGGTCACTTGTCTCGCAGTTTAAGCAGTTTGCCGATTTCTTTGACATTGGAAAATTCTTTATATGTGCACAGTCCAGTCATAGCTCACTTTCAATTCTCTCTGAAACATGGACAAACAATTTTGTCAACATCTTCCCAGCCATATGCAGGTCCATGTCTTCTCTCCTCTTTTTTTGTGGAATTTCCTTGTGCTGTATGGCAAAAGTTAGCATAGATAAGCAATTTCTCGGCATATATGTTACACAGGGAGCTGTATTCAGATGAAATGAGTGTTTGAGAAATTAAATTGCAGGCTTTGTCTGTACACAGTTAATGATTCAAAAGTACATTGTGAGTTATCAACATCAAAGAAGACTTCCAAAATTGCAGTGTATGTCTGGCTTGTGTTCACAGTGGGTGCACCACAGAAGGGGTGTCTATAAATGTTTGGCATCTATTCTAGATACCATTAAACCATTTATTGTTTGAATCCATTCTTATTTACGAGTTCTTCTACAATTGGCAGATACTGTCCAGTTTGAGTCCCAATAACTGGTCCTTTGTTTCTGCTTGTAGTTTTTAGGGTCAGCTCTATTGTCACTGGGATTATGGATCATGTTTGGTGAAACAATTTTCCCCAGTAAGTATTAAAATTCTTATTAAATTTAATGCAAATCATTTGTATGTTAATTGCCTGGTTCTGGGCACTGCAACAGTTTCATTCATATCGATGTACTCTTTATGTTACCAATTTACAGTAAGTCATTTATAGTTTATGGTTTAAAACAACTTCATTAAGGGTTAAAATTACTTAGTCATGAAAACATAAATTATTAAGTTATTGTTAAGTAAGCATTTATGACACATAAATAAAAAGGGACGTTGTTTTATGCTGACTGTGGGTAAAGACAAAATAGTAACTTGGTAGATTTCATGTTTAAGTGTGTATTTAAATGGGGGCTCAGTATTAGGAGAATGGTCTGACTGCAGAGCCGCAGAGCTGTGGTTGTGTACTAGCAGTTTCACTTCAACAATTTAAGGCCAGTTGCACTGAATGCATGTGCGGTAGGAGAGCATGACCGCGTCTTGCACACAGTGACTTTTTGTGCTGGCTGTATTTGTTGCAAAGCATATTGCTATTTAGGAAGTGAACAATTAAAGTACACAGGCCACCTAAGCTGTGGGGTATTATTTAACCTGCAAATGTCTATATGTGTTCACAAATTAAATTTTTGACTAAAATGTAACATGCTCTGTTTAAACATGTTGGAGGTGAAGTTATATTCTTGCATATACACATAAAGCTAATTTTGGGCTCTCACATAACACATTAGCTTACCCAGTCAATATAAGCTAAACATTGTGTATCAGGTACCCTGTAAATTTCTATATGTGTTCAAATAAAAGTTTGTTTCTCAGAGTAAAGTTAAAATATAATGTTACCCCAATTAGGGGTGGGTGATATGGCCCTAAAATAATATCACGATATTTCAGAGTAATTTGGCAAGAATGTTATTCTTGGTGATATGAAAAAATATTGACAAATTAATTTCCAGAATACACTATTGCAACAAAAATAAATGTTATATTAATATTAATGATATTAAATTAATAATATATTTAATTTCTTATTTAATTATGTTTAACATTATTATTTTCATACATATCTAACAATTCCAAACATTCAGAAGGAACAACAAATACATGTGTAAGCTTATTTTGTAAACAACTGTAACTTTGACATTGTAAAAAAAAAAATGTATATTTTATATACAAACCATCTCCACACGACTGAAGTCACTCGTCTTTTGGAGCAAATTTTTTATCGCAAAGTTTGTGATATTATTGCGCACGATACGATATAGCACAGCCCTAACCCCAATGCAGTATTATCAAAATATATCAGAAACCAACCTAAAATGACTAAAAAATGGCCTACCCAGCACACCTCCCTGAACCTGCTGAACTAAAACTGCTGGCAAAACTGTGGCTCTCTAACTTCACACCTCTGTAGATAGATATTATTGAATGTTTGAGATACACTGGGTTACGGCTGCTTCCCTGTTATGCATATGCTATATCTGCTTATAATATATTTACTACTATTAATGAATGTATTATGTATCTTTATACACTATTTACATATGACATTTTAAAGCCTAAATCCACCCTTTTATAAAGGTGCTGTCATTATGTTATTATATAAAATAAGATTCTATTATTATTTTAATAAATTTGGTTCATATTGCTTAGGGTTCTATTGACTGCTATACAGTGTGATGCAAATATTTATGTTTATTTTCACAGTTTCTGCTCCTCCCTTCCTATCCCTGACTCTCTTCTCTTATCTGCTGATTGGCAGTGGTGCCCTCACCATATCGCTGGGCTTCTTTGGGTGCCTAGGTGCTCTCAAAGAAGTCAAATGCATGCTAGCCATGGTGAGTTTTCAGTTATGTTTTCTATATGTAATTATCAATAAAATATATCTACTTTAAGAAAGGATACGTTTCAAAATATGCTTAAACATACAGTATAAAGTGTATGTACTGTACAACATATTTACTTCTTTTGAGAAGGTGAAAGATTATTTCCTTTTAATGTATGTTTCTACAACAGTTTTATTACCACAGACAATCATGTATTTATAAAAGAAGAAAAGCACCCAGTGATTCAAACACGCTTGTAAAAGTGGTCAATAGCAGGCAGAGTGAAGCAGAGTTAGGACCAGAAGGTGGCTTGTTCAGGAACAATGCTGTCTTCTCCCTCAAAATTCACAGCTGAGCTGTGGGTGCGGAGGGGTGCCATGGTGGCTGCAAACTGCTCTGTGCGTGAGTGTGCACTGGATAGTTTAAGTACTGGGGCACCACTTTGTTGTACATTGTACGCAAATAAAGAAGGGTGCTATTGCGAGAGTTTCTTCTAGCACAGAAAAATGTGTTTGATGGAGACAGATCAGCCAAAGCTTCAGTTCAAATCATGAGAATCAGTTAAAAGCCTGTTTTGAGTGATGTTACAATAACCTTATCCGCTTCACTGAGCTGAGGTTTCTGATTTGTTACTTCTCCATCTGCAGTACTTCATTCTGCTCACTGTTCTACTTGTGGGTCAGATAATTGGTGGAGTTTTGCTCATCACTCAGAGGACCGCAGTAAGTCAAGCACAAAGTGCTCACACCCAGTTCTGCTTATTTCTTGTTGCTTGTTTTTCTTCACATGCAGTTTCTGATGTGTATTTGACTAGTAATATTCTTCATTATAAATGAGAATACTCTGAAAATGTTTTGATAATTTAAAGTAAAATATGTACCAGTGCTCTAGAGAAGACATTGCTCAAAAGTTCTTATTTAATTCTTTTTTTTTCTCATAGATTCAAATTGCTTTAGGGAGCCATGTTAAAAACATTATACAAGGTTTTGGGAAGAATGATTCAAGTTTGAAGGACTTTGAACAGACCGTGACCGATTTGCAACACAGGGTGAGACACTTGTTGAACTCAAATCTCACAGTAATCACAGGATCAGATCTTCTCTCCCAAATGTACAGTCTAAGCTTTGTTCAGAGATTGAGAGCTGGATCTCAGGTGATGTTTCGGTCATCATAGGCCAGGAGGGTTAGAGAGACAACTCGCCTCAATCTTTGGGTGTCCCCTCTCCAACCTTGCTCTCGCTGCTAGCTAACAAAGTCTCTGTCAGATATGGAAGGCTGACATCACTGTGTGAGAATAGGGGAGATTCATGGGGTGGAATACGTGACTACTAATAACTGGGCAAAATTGGCAAAAACATACACACACACACACACACACATTAATAAAAACATTAAAAACACTGAAGAGATTTGATGTTGAAGAGAAGCAACATAAAGGAAAAATACAATAAGGGACATCAAAAATGCGTTTCAACACTGTTTCATTTCAGCAGAACAGCCTTAACGAAAAAAAACACTTTGGCATCAAAAGAGTACACATATTAAAGCTTAAACTCAAAACCATTATTATTAACATTGTGATAACTATCAAAGATGAATGATCCAACATTTTAAGCATTCATTTAGCAGCAAATGACAATTGTTATGATGAATGTAAAGATATTGTGGAGTAAAGGTGTCCTAAAAAGCCACACAGCCTCTGTTCTGTGCTATTTCCAATCCCATTTGTTTTCACTGTCTGGACAGCCACATGTGCACTTTAGTCCTGCCCTGTGGAATCTTTGGCCCACTTCACATTTGTTTTGCCCTCCCCAAAAGACAAGACAGTGACGGCCCACAAAGCTTTGTGGAAACAAGAAGGACTGCAGTGGGAAATGTTCAGAATTCCTCCACAGAGAAAAAACACATTGTTCAGCAAAAATGGACTCTGAAATACAGCGAGACAAGACATGAATCAACTCTGGGCTGGCTATTTTGACATGGAGAACACTAAGTACCACTGAAAGGCTCCAACATGACTCTGAACTCACATTTGTTCTCCTCGATGCGTAACTTCATGGGCTCTGCAGAGTGGTTAGCTGTCCTCCTCATCCTATATCTCTGTGGCATGTTGATAGTGCCACTGTCTATCTGTCCTTGTTAGGTAAATGCCTAGGTAAATTCCACTTATGTGTGGCAAGTTGACGGAATGGGCAAGCAGGTGTAAGGGTGAAGATAGCTTATTATTCAATTTTCCGATTCCACCTTAAATAGTGGTCTAAATTAAACTTTAAACTCTGTGTGTGTTGTTCTGTTTTCATTCAGGGCATTTACAGAGCATTTCATTAACATGCAGCTTTTTCAGCATTAAAAATTTAGGCTCCCCTGTCATTTACCAGCTTCTTATTTTTCCATGTTCCACCTGCAGTTACACTCTGTTCTGTAACGCTGACAAAGCCACTTGTAAATAACATGGTGTGTAAACACACTGAATGGAAAAGGGAACAACACACAAAGCAGGTGGAGAGAGTCTGCTCTTAAATATGACACGGTTTACTTGCCAGAGGAATGCCAGGTTGTCATTTTTTCCTGTGATCTGGAACCAGAGGAGCTTGTTTTTTTTTCTTTGTTTGTTTTGGGGGTTTTTTGGCCGATGGAGAATGTCTGTTTTTGTTGCCTACACGCCAGTCAAGAGTACAAACTACTTTTCCTTGACACTGAAATAGAATGACAACATTCAGCCTCCGAACAGTCAGAGCCCATGAGCACATTCTACCCCATTCTTTTTCAGTTTGCCAACAGGCATCATATTAGAGCACCAGCAACTCAGATTCAAACAAATACTTTCTTATTCAGCCATGCACCCTGCCCCCCTGCCTCCCTCCTGTTTAGATTTCAAGTGCTGGAAGTCATATTAATCCAACCCTTGTGAATGAAACAAATTCATAATATCCTAACCGCTAATATTACCATGACAGTCACTCATGAAATCAGTCATACGACTTTATAATAATAATAGTAATAATGAAAAATTATACAGTGTGTTTCTTTATACAAAGTGCTTACAGAGGTTCACAAATCTCAAAGGGCATTGAAGTAACACACAAAGTACAAACAGGTAATATGTAGTAGTCCAGAAATGTGTTCATTGCCTTTCACTGTTTGGTGCTACATGGGGGCTGCGAGGTATGAGATGGAGAAATAGAGGTAAACACTCAGAAGTTTATTGAAACTTGAAATACAAAGGTTTCTGTTTGAAATACAAACAGAAATGAGCACAAACAGCTAAGGGAGACAAACTTAAACAAATAACTAAGAACCTAAAGGAACATGATCATGAGTATTATGACATAAATTAAAAAAAGTAAAGACAAAAATTATAGCAACAAGGAACAACTACAGAGAATATTAAACAGGAAAGAGAAAAAAACATGAAGACTCATAAACCTAAAACCCAAATGCTACAAAATAAGAAATCAGGATAGGAAGAGCTTAGAAAATGTGAAAAGGGGAAACAGACAAAGATCAACCAGAAACATAAACCAACAAAAGACATAAACAGAGACAGTTTTGAATTACTGGAGACATAAGGTAATGAGAACTAGAAACAAACACGAGGGACCAAGGGCTGTGGTGGACAAAAGACAGGGACGAGGAACTGAGAATATAAAGCTTCAGGTAACACAACACCTGTGAATAAAAAGGACACTTGATGTGGGAGTGGCTACCAAGGCATGAATAGAACATGGAGAGTAAAAGAAAGCAGAAGAACCCAGAAGGCAATGAAACTGAGCAAAGAAACAAACAAATAAAAAAAAGGTAGGACACAGGACATTTTGAAACAGAATGTACTCATTCTCTGCCAGCGTGAAGGCAGAGCAGTAAAAGTGTATATAAGCACTGTCCATTGGCACATACACAGACGTTCTCCATTGGCTGGGAGAGTAGAAAATCACATCAGGCCATCACTCCACACATCAGCAGTGGAGAGGTGGTACTCAGTCGGCCAGCAGAGCTCATTGAGAAGAAGAAACATGAGTCCTGTTGGAGGCTTTCAGCAGCAGTTAGTATTTTCCAAGTCAGAAAAGCCAGCCCAGTGTTGATTATGGTCCTGACTCGCTTTGTGGGTGTGTGGTTTCTTTCTCTGCTCTTTCTCTGCCCTATATATTAAATTTGAAATTAGGCATTTGCTGCTATATTAATGTTTGGAATGTAGGATAGTTCAGCTTAAACCAGGACTGATAGGTGTTACGATCATCCAGGCCATATAGTGAACCAACAACTGTATTTCTATGCATTTATTTAATGATACTAACACATATTCATGAATTGTGATATTTTTTTTCCATTTAGGCCAAGTGCTGTGGGTGGTCTGGCCCAAATGACTATAATAAAATCCCCTGCTCCTGTTACTTTACTGTCAATATCACAGCTAATGCTACAGCCTCAGAGGAATGCCCCTGTGAATGTCCATCAAACAGCACATATAAACAATACAGTCAGGTACTCTCTGACAACTCTGTTATAACTAGGTTAAAATGGGGTTATAACATTAAAATAGTCCATGTCAGAATAGTTTTATAGCTTTAACATTTTTTGAGCATGAGAATTTTTTATAGTATCATTTATCTAGAAATATTCCTTTTCCTTTTCCTTTAAATAAATAATAAGAAAAAAAATTCAAGTGACATGCTTATTAAATTGCCAGTATCAGTTAATTTGTGTGCCTTTGCTTGCTTTGATTTCTTTCACCCCACAGGGCTGCAAAGGACCAGTTGAAACATGGATATATGAACATATCCTGATCATTCTCATGATAGTTTTTGGCCTAGCTGTGGTGGAGGTGAGAAGTTTTTTTCACCAAACTGTCTTGCAAAACCATAACAATAACATAAGCATAACATTTCAATAACTGTGTAGTTACACATTAACTACAAAAACAATATTACAAGTAATATTTACAGTAGTACTTATATATGTGTGTGTTAACTGAAGTTATTACTAAGGTAACTACATATAATTATGAAGTATTTATCAAGAAACATTTGAATTACGTTACTAATTGCAGCACAAAATAAAGCTTGCAAGATTAGTTTTGAATATGTTGGTTATCTTAGAATATGCAGTGCTTTAATGTACCATGTCCCTTGTGTGTCATAGTGTCTCCAGTGGGTGTGTGTTGTCTCGTTCTGTTGCCTTAGTCGCAGCTGTCAATGTTGCGCCCTAAGAAAGTCATGTGGCAGCCATGTTCAACTCTCCAGGTGTCTGTGTGGTGTTGATTTTGTTGAGTGGTGCTGTGTTATTCAGACAAATGTAGTATACAAAATTTAATGGTACATAAGACAGCAATTTGCAAATACAAGAACCTGACAATTAACCCTGGCTAACACTGCTGCCCTTCACCCTAGATAAGAACATCTGTTCAGTACCATGACTGTAAATATAGTTCTGCTGTCATAACTAAAGCATGCGCCAATCAGTCATAACATATAATGACTACAATATTTTTACACTTATGGTCCTTTCTATCAGCTCCATAGATGCATTTTATATATCTACAATAATGGACTGTAGACCACCTGTTGTTCTTGATACTTTCAAAGCCTCTTGTCACACTGTTTCAATGGTCAGGCCACTACAGAGCAAGTATGATTAGGGTGGTGGATCATACTGTTAATGTTGATCTATATTTCAGCATTTACTCAACGCAGTACAAGAGCCCTATGCCATTGTTAGTGTTTATACTTCTGCATTGGTGTCTGCATCACTCTTCCTCTACACTATGTAGTACACTATGTAGTACACAATGTAGCGGTGTAGTAGTATTACTTTTAAAAATCTTTAAAGTGCACTATTTAGGGAGTAGGTTGTTTTTTGACCATAGCAGACCTCAGGTTTACATGAGGTGTCAGGAAATATGTCTGTATTTTTCCTTTGTTCATCCTTTTTGAACGTCCCCACTTTGTCCCCACCATATCACTCGCCATGAATTTGCTTCTGTCTGCAGTCTCTGTGCTGTGGAGGAGAGGAGTTCATGCTTCTGTACTTCTTTGGCTCAACTTAAATAATATCTGTCCGACTATTGCCCAGTCATAGTCGTTTGTAGTCTGTATCGACGCAACATGTAGCTACATTTCTGGAGAGGTGCGTGTCAGACTACGACATAGGCTGTGGCATAGGGTTCATCTCTACGCATTGCCTACGGCGAAGGTTTGATGCAGAAGTATAAACTGGGCCTTAGTTTGTATTGACACGCATAAGTGGATCAAACACAGCAGGACTGCTGTGAAACATTGTGAAACAACAGAGTGCACCTAAGATTAACATTCTAACATAAATGTAGAAACAAGGTTATTTAAATGTTATGGCTGACCTGTGTATATCTCCAAATTCATTCATTCATTATCTGTAACCGCTTATCCAGGGTCGCGGTGGGTCCAGAGCCTACCTGGAATCATTGGGCGCAAGGCGGGGGATACACCCTGGAGGGGGCGCCAGTCCTTCACAGGGCAACACACACACATTCACTCACACCAATCCACCCAGAGGAAACCCACGCGGACACACCAACTCCTCACAGACAGTCACCCGGAGCGGGAATCGAACCCACAACCTCCAGGTCCCTGGAGCTGTGTGACTGCGACACTACCTGCTGCGCCACCGGGCCACCCTATCTCCAAATTACAAACTTTATATAAAGAAACTTAAAACGGGAACATTACTATAAAAGTGTTTTTTGTTATAGGGGTTACTCAATGAGCAGTAAGCAGCAGAATATGGGAGACAGAGTATTATTAAAAATTAATAACAGTTAATTGCATAGTGCAAAAAGCCTTGCACCCAATGATTCCAGTTAGGCTCTGGACCCACCACGACCCTGAATTGGATAAGTGGTTACTGATAATGAATGAATGAATGAATAATTGCATAGTAAAGAGAGTTGTTATTTAGCAGAAGGTTATGTTTGCTGTGAAAAAAAAATGTCAGTCATTCATTATCTGTAACAGCTTATCCAGTTCAGGGTCACGGTTCTAAAATTAATAAATGTTTGGCTGTTTCTACTAATGCTTTTACTAATTATTCTTTCTTATATATCCCAACTCTTCCCAGAGATTTCAATGTGGAGTATTGGCAAGGTATACTGCTCTGTGGTGTGATTTGCAGCTAGTGTTCTTGTGTCTGTTTGCTTTTGTGTGTTTTGGCTCAGTTATTTATATGTTTCCAATATGTTATTCCCTAAGGTACTGTTTATAATGTGTGGGCAGACCTTTCTTCAATTTTCATCATGTTAAATGAGTATTGCTCTGTCTTTCTCCACAGATATGTGGTACGATCCTTTCGATGTGTCTGTATAAACAGTCTTCTGTGGATTATGCCTTTACTCTGTACCATTAAACCACACTGGAGTGAAGACAACATCAGCCATGCAAACACGTTTACCATAATCGTCCATTTTTTAACATTTTCTGCCTAATGTTATTAATCACGTCTGTGCACTGCTACAGGTATATTCATTTATTTTTATAATATTTAGCACATTGTGACATTCTTTGCAATGTAAATAAATAATACATGAAAATAATGGTATACTGTGTGGTTTTATGACTGAAGCATTGTGTGCTGTGTTAGTTTATGCTTTTGGAAAATTCATATTTGAAATTCCCAAACATTTCCAACAGTCCTTTAGGCCTGATGTTTTGATTAAATGTGACAATATCTTCCTTCTCCTGTTCAGTCTACACTTTGGGAACAAAATAGGGGTATATAATATTACACCGGCATAATGTTTCTACATGGTTATATGTACACAACGGATGACCTTATTTATGTGATGATGCACAGATAATACTTAAAAAAAACATTGTTTAATTTAAGGCCTTATCATTTAATGATATCCAGTCAGGTCCCAGATAAGCCAGAGAGTGAAATGGTGGCAGCTGGTAATCTCCACAGAAAAACATGAAATAAAATGGGATGCTAATAAGCACCAGTATGTGAGGTCATCATGCTCAGTGTCAGTTGTCATCTACTGGGGTATAAAGCCCCCAGGCATTGGGATATATAGCTATGGATCTGTGTTTACTGGAGTGATGAAGCAAAATCCAGAAGAAATTTTTAATTACTGATGTTTTTACTGAGCATTCCACTTTATAAAGTGCATTTTAACAACACACTTAGCAACAAACAATAAAATAGAGCTTTCTAAATGGAGCTAAGTAAACATTTAAGTCAAAATCTGTAAGAATAAGATTTTTCAGTTTGTTACAATCTCATGGGCCTGGCTACGTGGAAGTGTGATACTCGTGAGTAAGCAATGACTTTTGGGAATTTGTGCTGCCCCCAAGTCATCGGGTTTCATATAAAATGAAGCATGTTTTCAGGGATTCAGACACTTCCTTGTGAAATTACCTGGACTGAGGAGGTGAGAAGAATATCATGGGTTTCCTGAATATGTTTGTATTTAATATAATGTTCCAAAATGTGGTAGTTGACTAATTGTAATTTGGTTCTTAAACAGCTGTCAGCACTTAGCCAGTCAAAATGCGACAACAACTGCTGTTCCTTTCTGTGTTTCTGTTTGTGTTTGTGGCTGTCCTCAGTGGTGAGTTCACAGTTCATGTTTTAAGACTTTTGTTGTTGGGTTTTTTTTGCTCTTTATTCCAAATTACTTGCATGGTCTCTTTAATAATTTTCTATCATGTGTTAGCTGTAGTACTGCACTAAATTAGATATAGTCACATGATTTTTTTATCCAAATTAATTATTCATCATAAATACTGCTAACTTAAATTGGCTGAACTGTCAGCTTGTCCAAACTGAATATTGAATATTTTGTATGATTGTCATGTGCATCTGATAACTGCCTTAAATTATTTGTTATCTTGTTACATATCCTTGCTGATGAAACAAAATTATGCATCAACCTTTAAGTTGTTTTATATTTTCCCAAAAAATTGGAAAACTAATGCTTTGGTCGATGTTAATCATAAGAATCTTGAAAAAATCCACCCAAAGTGAATGATGTTTTTCCTTTTTAAGACTATCTCTTATGTTCAAAGGTTTGTAAGCACCTACTTACACTGTAAAACATTTCACCAGCTCTTGCAACAAAAAAATCTAAGTACAAAAACTGCCTTCATTTTTTAAGTTAAATCCAGGTAGAATTACTAATTATTTCAACTCATCACTTTAAGTCATGTTTGGGTTTGAATTCTTTTCTGCGAGTTGATTTGACTGTAAAGTGCTTGTTATTTCAACTTTACTACATATCGCCACTGTCCAATCAAAAACGTATCCCCCAAAATAGCAGCTTCTAATTGAGCATTTCTATTTGTTCATTCCTCATGAAATGTTCACAGAGTGTGAAGGACAGGTGCTGTGTTGTAATCATGTAGTAGGATAAAAATGAACAATATTGGAGATGCATATTTTTGACTGGAGAGCAACAATATGTTGAAAGTACAGATGACTCATTAATATTTTAACAAGTTCAAGTCACGTGTCTCAGTTATTCTTTAAGTTTAAAAAATTAAACTTATATTATATTTTACATTTTTAAATTATTATCACAACTGGTATCAGGAAAAAACTAACCAGTGTCATAGCTGTCTTTATTATTACCACTCTTTATTAAATCTCTCTGAAACAACATCATAGAATAAGAACAAGTGACAGGCAGCATTTGGCCATGGCATGCGAAAAAGTGAGCCGGAACCTCACCAAAGCTGCTGTGTTTCGCCCTGAGGGTGAGACCTCTGACAAACCACAGTTCTTGAAACAAAGAAATGCCTAATAGGCCCAAACACCAATAAACAACCTAAAAGCATCCCAAATATTACTCCCACCCTAACAGCACACAAAAATTTTGAAAAATACCCAAAATAAACCCCAGAAGAAAGAACGAGGTGAGCCCACTGTGCATGCAGGGTGTTGCTTCTGAGCGTACCAAATCCCCGTCCATAGCCATAACAAACCGTTACAAATTTCACTACTTCAAATATCCTCTTCATTTGAGTAATTAAATACCTTGAGTTTAAAGGCTGAAAACTCATAAAATAGAGCAGAAATCCATTCATTAATTCATCGTCTGAAACCCCTTATCCAATTCAGTGTCGACGTGGATCGAAAGCCTACCCAGAATCACTGAAATAAACTTAATTTGATAATGTAAATGACAAAAAAATGTTGTCATGACCTATTGCTTAAATAATGTTTTACAGTGTATCTAATTTTTCTTCTTAAGTAATTAATAGTAAGTTTGTTTCCTTTTTGCTGTAGTAACAGCTTCTAGAGTTCTGGGAAAGTTGTACACCAGATATTGGCAAAATGGTTTTGAGGATTTGATTACATAATTATTTCTGGATCACAAACACTGCTGATGCTTGATTTTGAACGTGGTGATCTTAAACTCTTGTGGTAGTCTGGTCTTTTTTATCTTTTTGCATGTATGACTGTGCCAAGTCCTATTCGCCAATTATAATGGGTTTGTTTGAATTTGAAATGTTTGAAGTTTTGTTGGGATGATACTATGAAAATTAAATTCTCTAACTGGTGATTATATCAGTTGCTCAGGGCCTGACCTGCAATCACTGCAATAGCATTCAACAGAACCGTACGCGCTGCAATCAAACTGAGAGCTACCAGTGTCTGGTTGACACTTATTGCTGCATCACACTCATCATGGGTGAATGTAGGTTAACTAGACTTTTTATCTTGGCATTTGACTTATTTCTAAACATGTCCCCTACTTAATTTGAGTATTGTAATCTCAAGAAACTCAATGATGTAAGATGGAATATGGAAAACATACTTCAGCTACCAGTAGGATAACAGTTACAGTATAAGGAAAAGGGAGCACCCAGAAGAACATGCAATATTCTTCAAGATCATGCAAACTGTGAACAGTGACAGGGATCCAGTACAGGAGCCAGTTGTGTGACAGTGATACTACCTGTAGTGCCACCATGCTGTCTGTTTCAGAATTTTCCATTTTACTTCAAGCTTTATTGTAACTGTCTTATTTCTATTGTTAGAGAAGTGTAATTTTTTTCACCAAATATAACACTGGACATTTTCTTGAAGAATAAACATGTCTAGAAATAAGTCAAATGATTCTTTAATATTCTTACAACAATCTCATATTTAGATATCCTCTATATATATATGTATATATATATTGATTTGTATATAGCTAGTTATCATTACCAATAGGTTAACCATTTCATTTCATGAACATTGCTTATTCTCTTAGCTTATTTTTGTAAACTGTTGTAATAAAAATCTATTAATGCTTCAGATATGCTTACTAATGATCCTATTCTTATATCTGTTTTTTTAGTAGGTGAAGTGCGTCGATGTTCCAATGAGGGGGATTGTAAGGGGGAAGTGCATCCTCTAGTGAAAAGAACAAGCTGTTACAGCGACAACTGCAACTGAAATGGTTTTACTAACAGAACAAATAATATTCTCACTTAGCTTAATCACTTATGCTATTAGTTGGAGCTAGGACTGCTGCTTGTTTTGATCCTTAATGATACGTTAATAAATGTGCAAATTAAATATGAAATAAAATGGAATAAATAGAATGCATGTACTGTATGTGCAAAGTTTATCTGGAGGCTTCTTCTATATCTTCTTGAAAGGGTCACGGTTTACTTCACAAAAAGTCTTCACACCTTAACCATGAACAAAAAAGTGCTTTACTCAGAAACACCATGCAAAATACAGAGGCAAAAGAGGACCACACTGCCTAACTGACTTTAATGGTGCAAATGTTAACAGTTCCAAAATGTTATTCAGCCATTTAATCATTGTCGCAGAGCTTTTTCTGACATTTCAAGAAAAGGAAAGCCCAAAATACATAACCTTGTCATTGTAAGGTCTGGAGAAGCTTTGGTGCTTCATATCAATGTCTTTGTTTACGTGTGGTTGTTGTGTTGGTCATGTGATTGTGTGGTACAGAAAATATGGAGAGCAACAAATAAATTGTAGATGATCTACCACCAAAGAACAAAGAAGACCAAGAACATTTTGTTGATGTTAAGAATTACAATTATTTATTCAGTGTAACAAGTAAAGCATGTGATGTAACAAGTTTAAGCTGTGCGCAGTTATATGGAGTTTTATAAACTCACTAATGCCACAATATGTGTCCCCAACACACATGAAATAAGACAAACTCAGCAGTCCTCTTCTCTCTGTGAGATATAATATGTGCGTAAATGTTGCTGAGTTCCAAGCCGTCCTGCTGAGCTTCTGAATAGCGGAGAAACGTAGTGCTAGCTAACCAACGCAGAGGCTCTGGCCTACACACATGGTGTCGCACCAAACACAGCCCCAGAAACACACAAACGGAGCATGTTCCTGTTTTATTTCCTATTATGGTTCGCGCTGAAGAACCTACTCTTCTTAGATTCCAACTGGGAACTAAATTTTCTGGTTTGAGAACCAGTTTATGTTGGTGGAAACGTGCCGAACGGTTCCAAAATTAGTTCACAAACCAAAACCGTTCCAGTTCCTCATTGGTGGAAAAACGTTGAACAGACAACAGATGCTGTAGTAGTGCCACCTTCAATTCTCTCTGTGAAATATGGCTAAACTAACAGTTCCTATTCACGCATGCATGTTTCAACATTAGGTCATGATAGTGATGATAGTAAGTCAGTAAGAGAAAATGCTTCTTCTAGGCCAGTCCAGTAGGTGGTCGGGCAAAAACACTTCTATGTTTTGTCAAGGAAATATTATTGAAATTATATGTCAAAAGTTCAATTCAAAAAATAATTTTACATTGCAATACAACCCAGTGCCTGGAGACTTGTACCACACTGGGAGATGCCTTGCACTGAACATTGTGATGTGCTCCAGCGCATCTTAGTAAAGCAAACTCAAAATGTAATTGGAATGGAAAGGAATTTAACAACTCTAAGGGTTAAATAAAATATTTGGAAATACTGTGTACTTTTCAAAAGAATCATAACTAAAATTGTATTTTGTTTCTCTGTATAATCGGTGCATTTACTTAAGGACACTTGAGGAACTCATTGTTTTAGGGGGTGATGCATAAGACAGAACACACACATATCTGCTACAAGTAAAAGACTAAGCCATGGGGGGAAAAGGCTACACATTTTGAAATGCTGTTTTTACACGTGATTTGAGCTTTGCTTTGTCCATAAATTACAAAAGTGGTGGCCAATGAAGTAGAGACAAGACAGACAACTTACAATGAGAACAAGGCCTGAAATGAACACCAGAGCAAAGATGGACATAGACTTTTCTGCTGCAGCTCTCACTACACATTCCACCAATGGACATTTATTGTTTTCTACTTTACATATGTAGAAGTTTTGGCTCAGTTTTGGCAGATTCCAAATGAGCAAAACATAAACAAAGCAAAGTTCCACAATAATTCTCAGTAGCAGGCTGAAAATGTAAGAGAACACAGCATATTTGCTTCCATGCATGTCCAGGATCATCACAGATCCTGAATTAATGGTAGGGTGGTTTGCACTCTTCAACTCTCCAAGGGATTCCACCTCTATGCCTTTTGTCTCCCTCACAATCCTCTTCTGGAAAACAGAACGCACATGTGCAGTAAACAGCTCCATGATGACTACCGAGATGATGAGGAGAACAAAGAGGAAGTTCCAGGCCATTATCACAGGTCTGTCAAAGTGTTTATTAAAGCAGGCCTTAGTACACATAACATGGGTTGTGTTACAGCTGAAATCCCCATCCAGCTTGAACCAGGGCATTTCAGCCAAAAAGAGAGTCACTAGGCGAATACAGAGGAAGCCAAACGATAGAGTGCGCCCTTTGTATGTGGTGGTGGAATCCACAGCAGTGCGCAGGATTGGAATAAGACCAGTGACTATAGCTGCCATCGCTCTTGCAGTTGAAAGTCGCCTGTCTTAGAGGACAAAATATTATTGTAATTCAGAATTCAAACATTCTCTTGCTCTTTTGTCATTTTATGGTAAAAATGTATATAGTAAAAATGATTATTGTCCGTTTTTGAAAGGAAAAACTAAAAAGTATGTATTAATTACTACGTTCACAAATGCTAATATCAAAATCACTCTCAAAGACATCTAAACCAAAACTCACATTTACTTTTGGATACAACATTAACAAAACAAATCAATGCACATGCTTTTTGCAGTGGGTTAACCATGATGCAGCTCCTTAAAAATACTGTGGCATACAAATTATTCTCACTTGCCATTTTTAAATTATTTAAATTTAGGATATATTTTATATTTTGAAAAAAATATTCTATTGTAATTTTTAGTATTATGTAATAGTAACCACAAAATAACAAACAAGCAGGAGAATGAATTTATTTTAAATTACAATTATATGTTACACAAAAAAAAATTAAAATTAATTTGTAATATTTACACCTAATACTTTTCCTTTAAATACTTAGCAAAAGATTTTGTGCCATGAATGCCTAGCGTGCTCATGTTTTTTTCTCCAAGAATAACAGCATTTCCGTTTTTATTTATTTTATTATTTAATTGTTATAGAAATGTCATGTATTTCTGTCATATGCAAAAGGAAATATTTACTTTTTATTTATTTATTTACATATATAGTGGCAACAACTTACTGCCAACTGCTGACTGCCAACTTCATAATTATGTTCCCTCCATAGCATATAGATTGGCTGTAGTATATTGTCTTTCAGGAAATATTTAAATGACAACTTTCATTATGATTTCATGCGAAATACACTTGACTCAAGGTTATTAATCTTCACTCTATAAGATATATATTGAATATATGTTGACAAAATCTCTGGGGATTATTTGCATTTGTATAGCAAATTGCTGTAAAAATGCATCACATAAAAGGTGTTTCCAAAACTTGTTTCAATTTGAATATGCAATATATTAATACAGTTTAACATGGAAAAAACTCTGAAATTACAATACTACTTAAAACTAACAGACTTACCAATAAGTATATGACCAGTGCAGACAAAAGCTACGTCTTCGTGTGTCTCAAAAACAATGTGCTATTTTCAGCCACTCAGTATTTAAGTTGCTAAACTGCTAACATCATCAAAATTTGTGTCATTCTCATTGTTTACTCCCATCTTTAAAGGAGACTGTTAAGCTCCAGCAAGGAAATGCAGAATTCTGTTAAAAAATTTGCTAAATGCTTTGTTCTGATCAGATGTTAAACATGTTTTGAATCACTTGCTATATTAATTATTGTCATTTTAGTCCATTTTAATGTACACAAAACATATATGGTATGCTTTGGCTGCATTAACACAAGCCAGTCTATTTTCCACTAAACCAACTGTCCAGTCTTGAGCATTCTGACGCATGGTTATATGATTTACTGTTTATTTTGTGGTATACAGTTGTTGTTCTGTACAGCTTATTGGCAGTTTTTATTATATGTATCATGTGTAATTTTGAAAGCTCCTGTCCTGCATTAAATAAATCATCTGGAGAAGAATCTTTGAGTAAAAACAATGACCAGAACGCTGATTGTAACTAAATGATAATTACCTATTTGCAGTATTTCTTAATAAGTAATCTGCCAGAGATTACATCACTGTGTGCCAAATATGAGGCAGTCAAGTGTCTATTTTATAATGCCATTCATTATAAAATAGATATTATTCATTATAGTTAATTAATTAATTAATTAATAGATAAAATTCATTATAGTGCCTACAACTTCCTACTAGTCCATGAAATCTGTGGTTCTAGAAAACGCCCATCGCCTTAGACATGTATTTATATTCTAAATTTCTTAATACAAGTGAAATGTAAGGCCTACAAGAAGTACATAACTTTCTTTCAAATAATTATTTATTTGTTAATTTTTATAACTTATTTTACATAACATTCCTGTCTCCAAAATGTTAACTGTAGAAGGAAGAAAACAAAACTTTCAATAAAAGTACATGTAAAAAGATTTTATTTCAAGTAAATTTGGAGCAAAATACCCTGAATCTTTAAACAAAACAAAAAATTTTTTCAACGTGTTACTTTATTGACAGAGTAACTTGTGTTTGACCAATCAAGGATAAACTGCCACATGCAGATAGAAGCTGTAAACCAATAATGACACATGTAGAATATTATTAGTTATAATGACATAGTTATAATTAGTTATAATGACATTATAACTGTTATGTGAAAAACGGACTTGTAGGTAGGACTTTAGTACTGATATTCTGGGCAAAGGAGACCTTTGTAGAACATTTCAAACAATATGAAACTTTTAAAAAGCATATCAGTAACTGCTCTCATGAAGACGTGTTTCTTTCCAGAACTGTCATACTAGAGGCTCAATCAAAGGAGAAGCAACCACAAATAATTACATTGAATTCATGTACTCAATTCACATAAATAATTAATAGTTACAATAAATGTGAGTGTATAAACATGATCATCAATATAAAGCTATCATACAAAAAGTACAATCCGCTTTAACACAACATAAATATTTGCATGTTTGTTGTCTTTTTGGACAGACTTGCATCATTATCCAAAGATCATCTGTTTAAGCAGAGTTCAAATTTTGATGACCACCTTGCTGTTAACAATTTTAGAGTTCCTCCTCCTTGTCTATATACACGTGGGCTGACATTGACTGAAATGTAGACATTGGTACTGTAACAGGTCCAGATATTGAAATTGAGGTGGGCTCTGAACCTGTAGGGGAGGAAGCACTAGGTGGCGAGGGAAGGGGCTGTGTGTGTGCAATGTCTGTCTGAGGCAGAGCCAATGAGGGTTCATTTTCACGGTGGGTGCGTGAATGTTTTCGCAGGTAAGCAGCAAAAAGAAAAGACTTGCCACAGACTGTGCAGGAGTGTGGGCGATTGTTGGAGTGAATGCGCTGATGTTTCCTTAAACCAGCTTTGTTCAGGAAACCTTTGCCACAGTCATCGCAGACATGAGGTCGAGGCTTAGGGTGCATCTTCTCATGTGCCTGAAGAGCAGACAGCTGAGTGAATTCTACTTGGCAGGTCACACACACATATGGGCCTATGTTGAGGGATGTAACAGTGGAATCAGACGGTGGAGAAACTGAATGAAGGCTGGCATGGGCCTGCACCTCCTCCCATGTCCCAAACATTACATCACAATGAGAGCAGGAAAACTGTGTACTGGTATTTGGAGGGAAGATTTGTGCAGATTCAGGCACTGGCTCCTGCTGCTGCAGAGGTCTCTCTGCTAAGTGTGTCCTCTCATGCTTTCGCAGGCTGGAGGACACGACAAACGACTTGAAGCACATCTGGCACTTGAAGGGTCTCTCCCCGGAATGTACCCTATGATGCTTGTTCAGGCTGGAGCGCTCTGCAAATGACTTACCACATTCGGTGCAAGAGAATGGCCGTAGTCCAGTGTGCACCAGCATGTGTCTGCGCAGGTCCCAGGAGGCAACAAACGCCTTGTCACAATTATGGCACTTGTAGGGCCTCTGACCCGAATGCACGCGCTGATGTACTGCCAGGTCAGCTGGCTGCCGAAATCTCTTACTGCACTTGTCACAGGGGTAAGGCTTGAATCCCTGATGTGCCCTCTGGTGTCTGCGGAAACTTGAGGGGTCTGAGAACATTTTTCCACACTGGGGACAGAGAAAGGGCTTTTCTCCAGAGTGTGTTCGTAAGTGAGACTGGTAGGAAGACAGTTGGGTGAAGCCTTTGCCACACTGCTCACACTGGTAGGGCTTGTTTTGTGAGTGAATGCGTAAGTGGCATGCCAGAGATGAAGACCGTGAAAAGGCCTTTCCACAGTCCGAGCAAAGGTATGGCTTCTCTCCAGTATGCGACCGCTCATGATTTTTCAGGTCTTTGAGCTCTGTATACGTTTTCCCACACTGGTCGCAAGAATAAGGCCTATGACCTTGGTGATTGCGCCGATGCTTGCGGTACACAGAGGGGTCAGCAAAACTCTTCCCACATTCTTGACAAAAGTAAGGTTTCTCTCCTGTGTGTGATCGCTGATGAACTTTCAGTTTGGAGAGTGTAGGATAGCTCTTGGAGCACTGTGGACAGGAATGAGGGCGCTCACCACTGTGCTGTGTCATATGTATGCGCAGGCAGATTGCTTGCATGAATGCCTTGCCACATTCTGTACAAACAAAAGGTTTCTCTCCAGTGTGGGAGCGACTGTGGTTGCGGAGCTCTGTTTGAGTTTTATATGCTTTATGACACTGAGAGCACTGAAATGGACGCTGAGCAGAATGTGAGCGCTGGTGCTTAGAAAGTTGGGCTCGGTTCGAGAAGGTCTTACTGCACTGCCCACAAGTGTATAGCTGCTGCTTCTCCTTGCCATGAGCTAAGAGCTTATGGCTGCGTAAAGTAGAGGGGCTAAAAAATGCTTCCTGGCAGGCTGAGCATTTGAAAGTGTGCTGAGACTTTCCTGGTCTCCCTTTGCCTCTTCTTCTTGGCGGTTGTTCTGTTGTGTTCTTTTGTTCACTGGTTTCATGAAGTGGAGGGCTATCTTGCTCTACTGTAGGTGGGCTGGCTGGCTGAGGGGAGGCCATCTTTTTGCTGCAAGTTAAAAAGATTTGGTTACTGGGAAGATCAGAGTTTGTGTAATAATATTCTTTCTTGTTTTAAATAAATCCTCTGAAGAAACGTATTACCTTAGGTTAATAAAGTGGCCTGAGAATGGAGAACGTATATAATACAGCACAAAATGGCCGGCATTAGGACCTCAGGGAACATAAGTCAAAAGGCTCGTCTTTGAAAGGAAGTTAACCAGCATCCAGTCTGAAACAGCCTGCTTTGTTGCGTTTTGCTGTCTTCAGAATAGCGAGTGTTAACCATGCATTACAAAAACTATCAAAGCTACAGATTAAACGGGCGTTTGACTGCACATAAGACTGTTCAAACTGTCATCCTGCCACCTAACATGACACAAAATGGCTGGCTTTAGGACCGCTGAACAGGCGAGACTATGCTGCTGCACATCTCTGTCACTGTGGCGTTACGAAGCACGAACAAAGTTACTGCAAGTTTCTGAAGAAGTTGATAAACATCAGTGGACGTCGCGCGTTACCAGAAACTGGAGAGTTAGGCGATGTCTGCGGTCTTCACTGCGCGGAGTGGGTGCACAGTTTATAAGTGAACTCGAAGCAGACGCTTTATTACGAGGACGGCTTTAGGACCATGACGAGAAGGCATTTTCCAGCTCCAGGCTCTATGAAGCGACTGGTGAACGCTACGGCTCTCCAGCATATACGGCGTTAACGTTGGAGAACGGTTTCATGCAAGCTCTCCTTGTAGTCTTCCAGGCTCTTCTTCATGGTATGTGCAGTGTCCACAGTGGTAGCAGAGCGGAAAGATTGTTGTGGGAGGAGAAACCGTCTAGCGTTAGCTGTGTCCTTATTGTAATGTAAACAGTGCCGTGACTACGTCCGCAGCGCGTCCCCGAAAAAGAGCCGTTGAACAGAACCAAATCCTTCAGGTTAACAGTTATCTGAACTGTCAGCGTCATTCACAGATAAAAATTACAATAAACATTACAATAAAATTCCCGCCGCCGGATTTTTCTCTCTGCTGCACATTTCCTGTTTCTAAGCAACAACAGCAGGAAGTGGTGAACATCTCGGATCATTTTCAGTGAGTCATTTCATTCGGTTCAGCTCACGTGAAAGAGTCGACTCTTGGCTCCCCAGCGACTTTTATTCAAGTACCTTTTATCTCGGCATGTGTAGATGGATTCAAATATATTCTCTATTTAACAACAACAAAAGAACGGAGCGATATAGTGTTGCACATAAACAGACATATATTAGGCAAAAGGGGAAAGGATATGTCTTATAATAATAATAATAATAAAGATAATAATGTGCCTTATTTATCGACATTCACACATAGTGCCTGGATACAAATATTTAATACAATGTGTCCATTTTATTAGCTTGCAACATAGGGACACTTGGTAGTTTTACAGTTATAGACTACAGTCCTGTTGTTGCTCTGCATACTTTGCTTGCGCCTTTTTACCCTGTTCTTAAATGGCCAGTACCCCCTCAGAACCGCATCATTCTCAGCGCTGCAGTGACAGTGTTGTGTTTCTGCCTTCTTGATCGACCTTAGATGCAAAGTCAGACCACACAAAACAAGGCCTGCTCTGTGTTGGTCTTAACCTTGATTTTGTTTTTCCCCAGGCAGTGTAAATGTAAATATTACATCGTTTATATTATGGAGTCATTGATATTGCAGTAGTAAACAGAAACTTTTTTGTTGGAATATAACCTCGAGTATCAACAAGTCTTTCAGTCAAAAGTAAATAACTGATAAAGTTTCACAACATTAGCTGATCTTGTGATATTTAACGTAATCCTGAGACATGAATTTTGGACTCAAAGATCCGTCTGAATGATCCGATTCTTTCTGAAGCGACCCTCCGTGGAGTGATCTAAACGGAGAATGGAGAAAGACCATTGAGGAGCAGAAGAACGCCCTCGGCGCGGATTTAACACACTGTCAGAGAGCATCTGCAGCTGTTTAAATGTGAGCTGCTTAATATCGCTTTAGTGAACAGGTGGACAATTGTGTTTTGTTGTCTTTATTATCCGCGCGCGCTCTGCTCGAGTTGTTAGCCGGTTAGCACAGTAGCAGTCTCCTTTCGTGAGGCTAGCGCGTGCGGATGCTTAAACCGTCAGCTCTCGGGTCTTTATCTAGACATACGGTCAAATACACCTCAATCGAGTCGTTTGTGCAAAATAACCAGCCACAGTGTGTCATTCGACCAGTGTTTAGATTGTAAAACGGCAACTAGCGCACTGACAAGTGTATGTTTGTATAGCTAGCTAAGTTAGCCTGCGAGGGGATTGTTTACTGTGTAAATAGACCTCCATTGTGTTAGCCTGTTAGCTGTGGCTAGTCAGTTTTTTCCCAACTCTCTGCCTCCGATTCTGAATCGAGCAGCGAAGTGTGCAGTAAAATCTGCGCTCCCCTGACCTTACCGCAGAATACAAAGATACGGAAAAATCTCTAAATTGCGATATATATTTTTAATGAACGTTTTTGCAAATTGTCTCCTCGCTAACAATGTTTAGTGTTTTAACTCTTACATTTTTTCTTATTACACATTATACATTCCATTGACGTCCAGTTGCACTGTTATCGTGGTTGCATGAATCTGAAACACACACTTTTTTTAATATAGCTATAGATCAATTTAGTTTTATGTCTTACAATGAAACAGTGTGCGCCTTTTAAAGACTGATCTACGTAAAAGAGCTCTGTTTTGATTAGCTTTGCTGAACGGTACTTAGTTTATAAAACAGTTCAGAGTGAATGCTCCGGGCAGTTTCAGACTCGGTGGGTGGGGCTAAACTGCATTCGGCTCATTAGACTGCATTATGCCGATTTGATGTTTTTTGTAGTTTCTGTACGTGAGTCCATGAACTGTGAACTAAACGCTACATTTTAAAACATTAACATGGCTTGCATGATTTATCATGTCTTTGTTATTAAAAAAGTAAGAAATGGGTCCTATTAAAGTTTAAATCCATCTTTGGTTCATTCAAACCTTGGACAATGACTGAAATATTTTTAGCCTATGTCTAAATCACATTTTGAAAGATCTCGTTTTTCAATTTGCACGACTTTCAATTATAATTCAAACATGAATTACTAAGAACATATTTAAAGATTTAAAAGGGAGCATGGGGCCGGTAATGTATGTGTAAAAGATTTAGACCGATCAAAGGCAACCAAACATGGCTTTGTACCTAACAACAACAACAGATAAACAGTCT